>NC_056743.1:47303842-47414996 GCF_019279795.1 Protopterus annectens | reverse complement strand
ATTCCAACTCTGGGACAATTCTTGACTGGATCCTCACATCCAACCCAAAGCTCTGTCACAGTCCCTGCACCCACTCACTATAATAAACATTCCAACTCTGGGACAATTCTTGACTGGGTCCTCACATCCAACCCAAAGCTCTGTCACAGTCCCTGCACCCACTCACTATAATAAACATTCCAACTCTGGGACAATTCTTGACTGGGTCCTCACATCCAACCCAAAGCTCGGTCACAGTCCCTGCACCCACTCACTATAATAAACATTCCAACTCTGGGACAATTCTTGACTGGGTCCTCACATCCAACCCAAAGCTCGGTCACAGTCCCTGCACCCACTCACTATAATAAACATTCCAACTCTGGGACAATTCTTGACTGGGTCCTCACATCCAACCCAAAGCTCTGTCACAGTCCCTGCACCCACTCACTATAATAAACATTCCAACTCTGGGACAATTCTTGACTGGGTCCTCACATCCAACCCAAAGCTCTATCACAGTCCCTGCACCCACTCACTATAATAAACATTCCAACTCTGGGACAATTCTTGACTGGGTCCTCACATCCAACCCAAAGCTCTGTCACAGTCCCTGCACCCACTCACTATAATAAACATTCCAACTCTGGGACAATTCTTGACTGGATCCTCACATCCAACCCAAAGCTCGGTCACAGTCCCTGCACCCACTCACTATAATAAACATTCCAACTCTGGGACAATTCTTGACTGGGTCCTCACATCCAACCCAAAGCTCTGTCACAGTCCCTGCACCCACTCACTATAATAAACATTCCAACTCTGGGACAATTCTTGACTGGGTCCTCACATCCAACCCAAAGCTCTGTCACAGTCCCTGCACCCACTCACTATAATAAACATTCCAACTCTGGGACAATTCTTGACTGGGTCCTCACATCCAACCCAAAGCTCGGTCACAGTCCCTGCACCCACTCACTATAATAAACATTCCAACTCTGGGACAATTCTTGACTGGGTCCTCACATCCAACCCAAAGCTCGGTCACAGTCCCTGCACCCACTCACTATAATAAACATTCCAACTCTGGGACAATTCTTGACTGGGTCCTCACATCCAACCCAAAGCTCTGTCACAGTCCCTGCACCCACTCACTATAATAAACATTCCAACTCTGGGACAATTCTTGACTGGATCCTCACATCCAACCCAAAGCTCGGTCACAGTCCCTGCACCCACTCACTATAATAAACATTCCAACTCTGGGACAATTCTTGACTGGGTCCTCACATCCAACCCAAAGCTCTGTCACAGTCCCTGCACCCACTCACTATAATAAACATTCCAACTCTGGGACAATTCTTGACTGGATCCTCACATCCAACCCAAAGCTCGGTCACAGTCCCTGCACCCACTCACTATAATAAACATTCCAACTCTGGGACAATTCTTGACTGGATCCTCACATCCAACCCAAAGCTCGGTCACAGTCCCTGCACCCACTCACTATAATAAACATTCCAACTCTGGGACAATTCTTGACTGGGTCCTCACATCCAACCCAAAGCTCTGTCACAGTCCCTGCACCCACTCACTATAATAAACATTCCAACTCTGGGACAATTCTTGACTGGGTCCTCACATCCAACCCAAAGCTCGGTCACAGTCCCTGCACCCACTCACTATAATAAACATTCCAACTCTGGGACAATTCTTGACTGGGTCCTCACATCCAACCCAAAGCTCTGTCACAGTCCCTGCACCCACTCACTATAATAAACATTCCAACTCTGGGACAATTCTTGACTGGGTCCTCACATCCAACCCAAAGCTCGGTCACAGTCCCTGCACCCACTCACTATAATAAACATTCCAACTCTGGGACAATTCTTGACTGGGTCCTCACATCCAACCCAAAGCTCGGTCACAGTCCCTGCACCCACTCACTATAATAAACATTCCAACTCTGGGACAATTCTTGACTGGGTCCTCACATCCAACCCAAAGCTCGGTCACAGTCCCTGCACCCACTCACTATAATAAACATTCCAACTCTGGGACAATTCTTGACTGGGTCCTCACATCCAACCCAAAGCTCTGTCACAGTCCCTGCACCCACTCACTATAATAAACATTCCAACTCTGGGACAATTCTTGACTGGGTCCTCACATCCAACCCAAAGCTCTGTCACAGTCCCTGCACCCACTCACTATAATAAACATTCCAACTCTGGGACAATTCTTGACTGGGTCCTCACATCCAACCCAAAGCTCTGTCACAGTCCCTGCACCCACTCACTATAATAAACATTCCAACTCTGGGACAATTCTTGACTGGGTCCTCACATCCAACCCAAAGCTCGGTCACAGTCCCTGCACCCACTCACTATAATAAACATTCCAACTCTGGGACAATTCTTGACTGGGTCCTCACATCCAACCCAAAGCTCTGTCACAGTCCCTGCACCCACTCACTATAATAAACATTCCAACTCTGGGACAATTCTTGACTGGGTCCTCACATCCAACCCAAAGCTCTGTCACAGTCCCTGCACCCACTCACTATAATAAACATTCCAACTCTGGGACAATTCTTGACTGGGTCCTCACATCCAACCCAAAGCTCTGTCACAGTCCCTGCACCCACTCACTATAATAAACATTCCAACTCTGGGACAATTCTTGACTGGGTCCTCACATCCAACCCAAAGCTCGGTCACAGTCCCTGCACCCACTCACTATAATAAACATTCCAACTCTGGGACAATTCTTGACTGGATCCTCACATCCAACCCAAAGCTCTGTCACAGTCCCTGCACCCACTCACTATAATAAACATTCCAACTCTGGGACAATTCTTGACTGGGTCCTCACATCCAACCCAAAGCTCGGTCACAGTCCCTGCACCCACTCACTATAATAAACATTCCAACTCTGGGACAATTCTTGACTGGGTCCTCACATCCAACCCAAAGCTCGGTCACAGTCCCTGCACCCACTCACTATAATAAACATTCCAACTCTGGGACAATTCTTGACTGGATCCTCACATCCAACCCAAAGCTCTGTCACAGTCCCTGCACCCACTCACTATAATAAACATTCCAACTCTGGGACAATTCTTGACTGGGTCCTCACATCCAACCCAAAGCTCGGTCACAGTCCCTGCACCCACTCACTATAATAAACATTCCAACTCTGGGACAATTCTTGACTGGGTCCTCACATCCAACCCAAAGCTCTGTCACAGTCCCTGCACCCACTCACTATAATAAACATTCCAACTCTGGGACAATTCTTGACTGGGTCCTCACATCCAACCCAAAGCTCGGTCACAGTCCCTGCACCCACTCACTATAATAAACATTCCAACTCTGGGACAATTCTTGACTGGGTCCTCACATCCAACCCAAAGCTCTGTCACAGTCCCTGCACCCACTCACTATAATAAACATTCCAACTCTGGGACAATTCTTGACTGGGTCCTCACATCCAACCCAAAGCTCGGTCACAGTCCCTGCACCCACTCACTATAATAAACATTCCAACTCTGGGACAATTCTTGACTGGGTCCTCACATCCAACCCAAAGCTCTGTCACAGTCCCTGCACCCACTCACTATAATAAACATTCCAACTCTGGGACAATTCTTGACTGGGTCCTCACATCCAACCCAAAGCTCTGTCACAGTCCCTGCACCCACTCACTATAATAAACATTCCAACTCTGGGACAATTCTTGACTGGATCCTCACATCCAACCCAAAGCTCGGTCACAGTCCCTGCACCCACTCACTATAATAAACATTCCAACTCTGGGACAATTCTTGACTGGGTCCTCACATCCAACCCAAAGCTCTGTCACAGTCCCTGCACCCACTCACTATAATAAACATTCCAACTCTGGGACAATTCTTGACTGGGTCCTCACATCCAACCCAAAGCTCGGTCACAGTCCCTGCACCCACTCACTATAATAAACATTCCAACTCTGGGACAATTCTTGACTGGGTCCTCACATCCAACCCAAAGCTCTGTCACAGTCCCTGCACCCACTCACTATAATAAACATTCCAACTCTGGGACAATTCTTGACTGGGTCCTCACATCCAACCCAAAGCTCTGTCACAGTCCCTGCACCCACTCACTATAATAAACATTCCAACTCTGGGACAATTCTTGACTGGGTCCTCACATCCAACCCAAAGCTCGGTCACAGTCCCTGCACCCACTCACTATAATAAACATTCCAACTCTGGGACAATTCTTGACTGGGTCCTCACATCCAACCCAAAGCTCTGTCACAGTCCCTGCACCCACTCACTATAATAAACATTCCAACTCTGGGACAATTCTTGACTGGGTCCTCACATCCAACCCAAAGCTCGGTCACAGTCCCTGCACCCACTCACTATAATAAACATTCCAACTCTGGGACAATTCTTGACTGGGTCCTCACATCCAACCCAAAGCTCGGTCACAGTCCCTGCACCCACTCACTATAATAAACATTCCAACTCTGGGACAATTCTTGACTGGGTCCTCACATCCAACCCAAAGCTCTGTCACAGTCCCTGCACCCACTCACTATAATAAACATTCCAACTCTGGGACAATTCTTGACTGGGTCCTCACATCCAACCCAAAGCTCGGTCACAGTCCCTGCACCCACTCACTATAATAAACATTCCAACTCTGGGACAATTCTTGACTGGGTCCTCACATCCAACCCAAAGCTCGGTCACAGTCCCTGCACCCACTCACTATAATAAACATTCCAACTCTGGGACAATTCTTGACTGGATCCTCACATCCAACCCAAAGCTCGGTCACAGTCCCTGCACCCACTCACTATAATAAACATTCCAACTCTGGGACAATTCTTGACTGGATCCTCACATCCAACCCAAAGCTCTGTCACAGTCCCTGCACCCACTCACTATAATAAACATTCCAACTCTGGGACAATTCTTGACTGGGTCCTCACATCCAACCCAAAGCTCGGTCACAGTCCCTGCACCCACTCACTATAATAAACATTCCAACTCTGGGACAATTCTTGACTGGGTCCTCACATCCAACCCAAAGCTCGGTCACAGTCCCTGCACCCACTCACTATAATAAACATTCCAACTCTGGGACAATTCTTGACTGGATCCTCACATCCAACCCAAAGCTCTGTCACAGTCCCTGCACCCACTCACTATAATAAACATTCCAACTCTGGGACAATTCTTGACTGGGTCCTCACATCCAACCCAAAGCTCGGTCACAGTCCCTGCACCCACTCACTATAATAAACATTCCAACTCTGGGACAATTCTTGACTGGGTCCTCACATCCAACCCAAAGCTCGGTCACAGTCCCTGCACCCACTCACTATAATAAACATTCCAACTCTGGGACAATTCTTGACTGGGTCCTCACATCCAACCCAAAGCTCTGTCACAGTCCCTGCACCCACTCACTATAATAAACATTCCAACTCTGGGACAATTCTTGACTGGGTCCTCACATCCAACCCAAAGCTCTGTCACAGTCCCTGCACCCACTCACTATAATAAACATTCCAACTCTGGGACAATTCTTGACTGGGTCCTCACATCCAACCCAAAGCTCTGTCACAGTCCCTGCACCCACTCACTATAATAAACATTCCAACTCTGGGACAATTCTTGACTGGGTCCTCACATCCAACCCAAAGCTCGGTCACAGTCCCTGCACCCACTCACTATAATAAACATTCCAACTCTGGGACAATTCTTGACTGGGTCCTCACATCCAACCCAAAGCTCTGTCACAGTCCCTGCACCCACTCACTATAATAAACATTCCAACTCTGGGACAATTCTTGACTGGGTCCTCACATCCAACCCAAAGCTCTGTCACAGTCCCTGCACCCACTCACTATAATAAACATTCCAACTCTGGGACAATTCTTGACTGGGTCCTCACATCCAACCCAAAGCTCGGTCACAGTCCCTGCACCCACTCACTATAATAAACATTCCAACTCTGGGACAATTCTTGACTGGGTCCTCACATCCAACCCAAAGCTCGGTCACAGTCCCTGCACCCACTCACTATAATAAACATTCCAACTCTGGGACAATTCTTGACTGGGTCCTCACATCCAACCCAAAGCTCTGTCACAGTCCCTGCACCCACTCACTATAATAAACATTCCAACTCTGGGACAATTCTTGACTGGGTCCTCACATCCAACCCAAAGCTCTGTCACAGTCCCTGCACCCACTCACTATAATAAACATTCCAACTCTGGGACAATTCTTGACTGGGTCCTCACATCCAACCCAAAGCTCGGTCACAGTCCCTGCACCCACTCACTATAATAAACATTCCAACTCTGGGACAATTCTTGACTGGGTCCTCACATCCAACCCAAAGCTCGGTCACAGTCCCTGCACCCACTCACTATAATAAACATTCCAACTCTGGGACAATTCTTGACTGGGTCCTCACATCCAACCCAAAGCTCTGTCACAGTCCCTGCACCCACTCACTATAATAAACATTCCAACTCTGGGACAATTCTTGACTGGATCCTCACATCCAACCCAAAGCTCGGTCACAGTCCCTGCACCCACTCACTATAATAAACATTCCAACTCTGGGACAATTCTTGACTGGGTCCTCACATCCAACCCAAAGCTCGGTCACAGTCCCTGCACCCACTCACTATAATAAACATTCCAACTCTGGGACAATTCTTGACTGGGTCCTCACATCCAACCCAAAGCTCTATCACAGTCCCTGCACCCACTCACTATAATAAACATTCCAACTCTGGGACAATTCTTGACTGGATCCTCACATCCAACCCAAAGCTCTCGGTCACAGTCCCTGCACCCACTCACTATAATAAACATTCCAACTCTGGGACAATTCTTGACTGGAACCTCACATCCAACCCAAAGCTCTGTCACAGTCCCTGCACCCACTCACTATAATAAACATTCCAACTCTGGGACAATTCTTGACTGGGTCCTCACATCCAACCCAAAGCTCGGTCACAGTCCCTGCACCCACTCACTATAATAAACATTCCAACTCTGGGACAATTCTTGACTGGGTCCTCACATCCAACCCAAAGCTCTGTCACAGTCCCTGCACCCACTCACTATAATAAACATTCCAACTCTGGGACAATTCTTGACTGGGTCCTCACATCCAACCCAAAGCTCGGTCACAGTCCCTGCACCCACTCACTATAATAAACATTCCAACTCTGGGACAATTCTTGACTGGGTCCTCACATCCAACCCAAAGCTCTGTCACAGTCCCTGCACCCACTCACTATAATAAACATTCCAACTCTGGGACAATTCTTGACTGGGTCCTCACATCCAACCCAAAGCTCTGTCACAGTCCCTGCACCCACTCACTATAATAAACATTCCAACTCTGGGACAATTCTTGACTGGGTCCTCACATCCAACCCAAAGCTCGGTCACAGTCCCTGCACCCACTCACTATAATAAACATTCCAACTCTGGGACAATTCTTGACTGGGTCCTCACATCCAACCCAAAGCTCGGTCACAGTCCCTGCACCCACTCACTATAATAAACATTCCAACTCTGGGACAATTCTTGACTGGATCCTCACATCCAACCCAAAGCTCTATCACAGTCCCTGCACCCACTCACTATAATAAACATTCCAACTCTGGGACAATTCTTGACTGGATCCTCACATCCAACCCAAAGCTCGGTCACAGTCCCTGCACCCACTCACTATAATAAACATTCCAACTCTGGGACAATTCTTGACTGGGTCCTCACATCCAACCCAAAGCTCGGTCACAGTCCCTGCACCCACTCACTATAATAAACATTCCAACTCTGGGACAATTCTTGACTGGGTCCTCACATCCAACCCAAAGCTCGGTCACAGTCCCTGCACCCACTCACTATAATAAACATTCCAACTCTGGGACAATTCTTGACTGGGTCCTCACATCCAACCCAAAGCTCGGTCACAGTCCCTGCACCCACTCACTATAATAAACATTCCAACTCTGGGACAATTCTTGACTGGGTCCTCACATCCAACCCAAAGCTCTGTCACAGTCCCTGCACCCACTCACTATAATAAACATTCCAACTCTGGGACAATTCTTGACTGGGTCCTCACATCCAACCCAAAGCTCTGTCACAGTCCCTGCACCCACTCACTATAATAAACATTCCAACTCTGGGACAATTCTTGACTGGGTCCTCACATCCAACCCAAAGCTCTGTCACAGTCCCTGCACCCACTCACTATAATAAACATTCCAACTCTGGGACAATTCTTGACTGGATCCTCACATCCAACCCAAAGCTCTGTCACAGTCCCTGCACCCACTCACTATAATAAACATTCCAACTCTGGGACAATTCTTGACTGGGTCCTCACATCCAACCCAAAGCTCGGTCACAGTCCCTGCACCCACTCACTATAATAAACATTCCAACTCTGGGACAATTCTTGACTGGGTCCTCACATCCAACCCAAAGCTCGGTCACAGTCCCTGCACCCACTCACTATAATAAACATTCCAACTCTGGGACAATTCTTGACTGGGTCCTCACATCCAACCCAAAGCTCTGTCACAGTCCCTGCACCCACTCACTATAATAAACATTCCAACTCTGGGACAATTCTTGACTGGGTCCTCACATCCAACCCAAAGCTCGGTCACAGTCCCTGCACCCACTCACTATAATAAACATTCCAACTCTGGGACAATTCTTGACTGGGTCCTCACATCCAACCCAAAGCTCGGTCACAGTCCCTGCACCCACTCACTATAATAAACATTCCAACTCTGGGACAATTCTTGACTGGGTCCTCACATCCAACCCAAAGCTCTGTCACAGTCCCTGCACCCACTCACTATAATAAACATTCCAACTCTGGGACAATTCTTGACTGGGTCCTCACATCCAACCCAAAGCTCGGTCACAGTCCCTGCACCCACTCACTATAATAAACATTCCAACTCTGGGACAATTCTTGACTGGGTCCTCACATCCAACCCAAAGCTCTGTCACAGTCCCTGCACCCACTCACTATAATAAACATTCCAACTCTGGGACAATTCTTGACTGGATCCTCACATCCAACCCAAAGCTCGGTCACAGTCCCTGCACCCACTCACTATAATAAACATTCCAACTCTGGGACAATTCTTGACTGGATCCTCACATCCAACCCAAAGCTCGGTCACAGTCCCTGCACCCACTCACTATAATAAACATTCCAACTCTGGGACAATTCTTGACTGGGTCCTCACATCCAACCCAAAGCTCTGTCACAGTCCCTGCACCCACTCACTATAATAAACATTCCAACTCTGGGACAATTCTTGACTGGGTCCTCACATCCAACCCAAAGCTCTGTCACAGTCCCTGCACCCACTCACTATAATAAACATTCCAACTCTGGGACAATTCTTGACTGGGTCCTCACATCCAACCCAAAGCTCGGTCACAGTCCCTGCACCCACTCACTATAATAAACATTCCAACTCTGGGACAATTCTTGACTGGGTCCTCACATCCAACCCAAAGCTCTGTCACAGTCCCTGCACCCACTCACTATAATAAACATTCCAACTCTGGGACAATTCTTGACTGGATCCTCACATCCAACCCAAAGCTCTGTCACAGTCCCTGCACCCACTCACTATAATAAACATTCCAACTCTGGGACAATTCTTGACTGGATCCTCACATCCAACCCAAAGCTCTGTCACAGTCCCTGCACCCACTCACTATAATAAACATTCCAACTCTGGGACAATTCTTGACTGGGTCCTCACATCCAACCCAAAGCTCGGTCACAGTCCCTGCACCCACTCACTATAATAAACATTCCAACTCTGGGACAATTCTTGACTGGGTCCTCACATCCAACCCAAAGCTCGGTCACAGTCCCTGCACCCACTCACTATAATAAACATTCCAACTCTGGGACAATTCTTGACTGGATCCTCACATCCAACCCAAAGCTCTGTCACAGTCCCTGCACCCACTCACTATAATAAACATTCCAACTCTGGGACAATTCTTGACTGGATCCTCACATCCAACCCAAAGCTCTGTCACAGTCCCTGCACCCACTCACTATAATAAACATTCCAACTCTGGGACAATTCTTGACTGGGTCCTCACATCCAACCCAAAGCTCGGTCACAGTCCCTGCACCCACTCACTATAATAAACATTCCAACTCTGGGACAATTCTTGACTGGGTCCTCACATCCAACCCAAAGCTCTGTCACAGTCCCTGCACCCACTCACTATAATAAACATTCCAACTCTGGGACAATTCTTGACTGGGTCCTCACATCCAACCCAAAGCTCTGTCACAGTCCCTGCACCCACTCACTATAATAAACATTCCAACTCTGGGACAATTCTTGACTGGGTCCTCACATCCAACCCAAAGCTCTGTCACAGTCCCTGCACCCACTCACTATAATAAACATTCCAACTCTGGGACAATTCTTGACTGGGTCCTCACATCCAACCCAAAGCTCTGTCACAGTCCCTGCACCCACTCACTATAATAAACATTCCAACTCTGGGACAATTCTTGACTGGGTCCTCACATCCAACCCAAAGCTCTATCACAGTCCCTGCACCCACTCACTATAATAAACATTCCAACTCTGGGACAATTCTTGACTGGGTCCTCACATCCAACCCAAAGCTCTGTCACAGTCCCTGCACCCACTCACTATAATAAACATTCCAACTCTGGGACAATTCTTGACTGGGTCCTCACATCCAACCCAAAGCTCTGTCACAGTCCCTGCACCCACTCACTATAATAAACATTCCAACTCTGGGACAATTCTTGACTGGATCCTCACATCCAACCCAAAGCTCGGTCACAGTCCCTGCACCCACTCACTATAATAAACATTCCAACTCTGGGACAATTCTTGACTGGGTCCTCACATCCAACCCAAAGCTCGGTCACAGTCCCTGCACCCACTCACTATAATAAACATTCCAACTCTGGGACAATTCTTGACTGGGTCCTCACATCCAACCCAAAGCTCTGTCACAGTCCCTGCACCCACTCACTATAATAAACATTCCAACTCTGGGACAATTCTTGACTGGGTCCTCACATCCAACCCAAAGCTCGGTCACAGTCCCTGCACCCACTCACTATAATAAACATTCCAACTCTGGGACAATTCTTGACTGGATCCTCACATCCAACCCAAAGCTCGGTCACAGTCCCTGCACCCACTCACTATAATAAACATTCCAACTCTGGGACAATTCTTGACTGGATCCTCACATCCAACCCAAAGCTCTGTCACAGTCCCTGCACCCACTCACTATAATAAACATTCCAACTCTGGGACAATTCTTGACTGGGTCCTCACATCCAACCCAAAGCTCAGTCACAGTCCCTGCACCCACTCACTATAATAAACATTCCAACTCTGGGACAATTCTTGACTGGGTCCTCACATCCAACCCAAAGCTCTGTCACAGTCCCTGCACCCACTCACTATAATAAACATTCCAACTCTGGGACAATTCTTGACTGGATCCTCACATCCAACCCAAAGCTCTGTCACAGTCCCTGCACCCACTCACTATAATAAACATTCCAACTCTGGGACAATTCTTGACTGGGTCCTCACATCCAACCCAAAGCTCTGTCACAGTCCCTGCGCTCTTCTTGATTCTCTCAGTGTCACAGTCCCTGCGCTCTTCTTGATTCTCTCAGTGTCACAGTCCCTGCGATCTTCTTGATTCTCTCAGTGTCACAGTCCCTGCGCTGTTTTTGATTCTCAGTGTCGCAGTCCTTGAGCTCTCCTTGATTCTCTCAGTGTCACAGTCCCTGCGCTCTTCTTGATTCTCTCAGTGTCACAGTCCCTGCGCTCTTCTTGATTCTCTCAGTGTCACAGTCCCTGCGCTCTTCTTGATTCTTTCAGTGTCACAGTCCCTGCGCTCTTCTTGATTCTCTCAGTGTCACAGTCCCTGCGCTGTTTTTGATTCTCTCAGTGTCACAGTCCCTGCTCTCTCCTTGATTCTCTCAGTGTCACAGTCCCTGCTCTCTTCTTGATTCTCTCAGTGTCACAGTCCCTGCACTCTTCTTGATTCTCTCAGTGTCACAGTCCCTGCGCTCTTCTTGATTCTCTCAGTGTCACAGTCCCTGCGCTGTTTTTGATTCTCTCAGTGTCGCAGTCCCTGCGCTCTCCTTGATTCTCTCAGTGTCACAGTCCCTGCGCTGTTCTTGATTCTCTCAGTGTCACAGTCCCTGCACTCTTCTTGATTCTCTCAGTGTCACAGTCCCTGCGCTCTTCTTGATTCTCTCAGTGTCACAGTCCCTGCGCTCTTCTTGATTCTCTCAGTGTCACAGTCCCTGCGCTCTTCTTGATTCTCTCAGTGTCACAGTCCCTGCGCTGTTTTTGATTCTCTCAGTGTCGCAGTCCCTGCGCTCTCCTTGATTCTCTTAGTGTCACAGTCCCTGCGCTCTTCTTGATTCTCTCAGTGTCACAGTCCCTGCGCTCTTCTTGATTCTCTCAGTGTCACAGTCCCTGCGCTTTTCTTGATTCTCTCAGTGTCACAGTCCCTGCGCTCTTCTTGATTCTCTCAGTGACCATCTTCCCACTCTAGTTCATAGACTTTCTCCATAATTTTAAAGACTGCGGTAAACTCTCCAACTTTTATCCTGTTACTTTCAACAATATACTTTCCTCTTTCAAATGGTCCTTCCTGTACAAGCCTCCTCTTGATGAAGTCGTCTGCAAATTCAATGAACTCTTCCTTAATACTTTAAACTCGCTGGCCCCCATTAGAAAAATAAGACTGAAATCTAACTTCTCACCTTGGCTATCTCAATCCACTCATAACCTTATATTACAGATACAGAAAGAGCCTAGAAAAACTGAAAAAACACCCTAATCTGCCAATCTACCTTCAAAGTGAGAGAACTCAGAAACCTTACCAAGAAACACACTGAGACCGACACAATACTATCATAAACCACTAAAGAATCCTCACTCCAACCCCAAACTATTTTGGAAAAATAAGGTCCTTTATCCAGGCAAACCTACTACACCTAGTCCCTATCCAAATAGCTCTGACCTTGATACTCTCACACTTAACTCTTTCTTCACTGATTCTATCAAAAATCTTACTAAAAGAACAATACAAATCCTTCCTCTACAGAGCCCATTCTCTCCTCCTCTAACTCCTCCTTCTCTCCGAAGCCCTGTCCCACTGCATATGTCAAATCACTTCTCTCAAAACTTAAACCATGCTCTCCCTCTGCTGGCAACTTACCTCCAGAATTTCCCAAAATTGCTGCTAATGCCATTACCTACCCTGTCTCGATCCTTATCAATCGCTCCATTCTTGAAAACACTGTGCCCAAAATCTGGAAGAAATGTTATGTTATTCCCCCTTCATAAAGGTGGAAACTCCACTGACCCCTCCAACTACCATCTGATTGCCATCCTATCTCCCTCTCCAAAATAATGGAAGAATGTATACATAAACAAATCTTTTAACATTTTATACAGGTAAACCTCCTAACCCCCACACAACACGGTTTTCATCCCTATCATAGCACTGCCATGACTCTCATAACTTTCACACAGACCATTGCCAGAGTTCGTGATGAAAACAAACTAGTTTCTAGCCTCTTCCTCTATTTATCTAAAGCTTTCAACACTGTCTCCCACAATCTGCTTCTATCTAAACTTAAAAACAATCTCTCACAATCTACTATACTCTAATTTACCAGCTACCTCTCTGATAGATTCCAGTTTGTCAGAGGGCTATCAGCCTCCTCTCCCTTCCTTCCTGCTCATACCGGCATACCCCAAGGTTCCATTCTAGGCCCTGTCCTCTTTAACATCTTTGCAAATAATCTTCGCACGTCTTCCTTATTCCTCTCTTATCCAGTATGCAGAGGATTCCACCATCATATCCTGCTCTGATAATCTCCCCCACCTAAAACGCACTACTACCTGTGGAAAACTGGCTAACCGGCAGTAAACTCCTATATAAGCCTAAAAAAAATAAACTTCTCTTCCTTCCCAAATCTCTACAATATTGCAAAAACTCTTTCTCAGTCACATCTCTTAACAATACTATTATCTCAGTAGAAACCCATACTAAACTCCTTGGTATTATTATCAATGACTAAGTTAAGTTTGACATTCATATTCTTCAGTCTGTCAAAAAAAAACACACCAAAATTAGGTCTATTATATAGGAATAAAAAAGAATTGTCTAAGGACACAAAATGCTCTAAGGCTCAAACTTTTCTGCACCCATACTCACTCACTAATTTTCAATCCAACCTCATGGCCAAACTTGAATCTACCTACAATAAAATTGCCAGATTTGCTGCCAATCTACCTTACCGCTCCCACCACTGCAATGCCCTAAAAAACCTTCTGTGGTCAGAACTTCAAAACCAACTCTTACTTCCTCAGCTCCACCTCACACACCCAATACTAGCTAATCCCTTCCTCTGCCCTGCTCTCTCTACCCTTATCTCTCCCTATACCCCCAAACGTTGTCTCCGCAGTGCAGACCAAAATCTCCTGGAAGTCTATAAGCCCATGAAGCAAATTGCTATACCTCTGTACAGTCATTCTGTTGCCTACACCTGGAATAAATGTCTCCCAGACCTAAGAGACATTAATAACAATCTCAGTTTCAAAAAATGCTAAACGTTTACTTGCTCAAAATGTGGAGCTGCCCCTACCCTACCCCTAGCTGACCGATTCCTCTGCATCATTCTGTTCCTTTTATCACTGCTAATGCAATGTTACAGTAACTATACCCTATTACTTTTCTTTCTTCACGCTGAAAATCTACATAAATATCTAAGATCGTCTATGGTTATATTTAGCCTTTTTTCTGTGACAAATGTAATACTGCAAAATTACTCTACATTTACTAACTTACTGATTATTTGCCAAGCGTTAATTGCACTCTCTCTGTCAGAATGCTTTTATTTTATTCTTATGTTAATTATCCTGATTGCTGTTTGTTGTTGTTGTTGTTTTTCTTTCGGCTTTTCCTGGTTAGGGGTCGCCACAGCGGAACTCTGGTCCGCTAATGATTGGCAGTCGATTTTTTTTATAGTGTCGAGGTGCCAGCCCAACGCCCAACCTTCAACAAAGGCACACCCATTCACGCATGTCTTTCGAACGCCACTTGAAAGACATGCGTGAATGGGCGTGCCTTCATTTACCATACATATTCCTGTTATAATTTTTCGATTTAGCTTTGCATCTGTTTTCTGTTTTTTGTATTATATGCCGTACAAGTTTCTTGTTATTGTTATTTTCTCTCTGTATTTCTGTATGTATGTATCGGTTTATGTCTGGACCTTTTCTCCTCGGGTATCTGCTGAAAAAGCACAGACTGCCCAGCCAGTCTAACCCGGTTAACAAATGTCAAATAAATAAATAAATATGTGTGTTTCTTGTGGCCTGAGAATGTGTGACCTTTCCTCTACAAATGCCTTAATAAAGAAAGGAAAATAAATGTATGAAACTTGTAATGCAATTTCTTGCTTCTCTTGCATCAGGAAATATGGGCCGTAAAGATGTAACTGCAAGACTTTTCAAAAGAATCAGGCAATATTTCAATCAGAAACGTTTCTACTCTGTGAAATCACTAAATGTGGATAGAATCTGATGCCAGCTCCACCTCCTGTTTTTCTGTGGGAACAGAAAATGATGAGCTGATATATATATATATATATATATATATATATATATATATATATATATATATATATATATATATTCACAGCTGAAAGCAAAGTCAGCTTCAGCTAGATAAGTCTTGCTTGGGAGATAATGGTTTCCATTTATTACACATTATTAGTTATTATCTGAGTAAACAGTTTTATTTAGAACTATAGGCTGGAAAAGCTGTGGTCCTTGTTATCAGATCAAACTATCAGTAATATGTTATGGTAGATCAAATCCTATCAGAAGTAGTACATTATGGCCTCTCGTAACTGAATGACACTGCCATCTACAGCCAGTCAGGAAAGAACCTGCACAACATATCAGGTAGTGAGCATTCCATAAAGGGTGGGATGACTACAACTATTAGGGGTAACAAATGTCAAGCAAGTACTGCAGTAGTATCTTACCTGGGCCATAGAGTGGATAGTAGAAAGGTTAGACCAACCAAGGTTGAAACTATCTGAAAATGGTATACCTCTGCTGCAAAGAAACATGTGAAGGCATTCTTAGCATCAGAGGTTAATGTAGGAAGTTTGGTCCCTACTGTAGTACAACAGCTACTCCTCTTACACAGCTTATCACGAAAAATAGACCAGGAAGGGTCACCTAGACTCCAGCCTGCAAGCAGGATATTGAAATACTTTTGATTGGACTCCATGAATTTACCAATCATTATTATTGTTAATAATTCATTGTGTAGGGAGAAGCTCCTACCTATGAGTTAGGGGCTGTGCTTAGCCACATTTTGTCAGAGGGAGAAGAGCACTCTTTTGTGTACTTGACCACAGAGTTCAACCCAGGAAAGTATCTCATGCAGTCACAGAGAGGGACTGCTTGGGCATAGTCTGAGCTCTGCAAAAGTTACAACCCTTCTTACACAGCAGAAAGTTCATGGTGACTATGGACCATAACCCTTTAAGGGGAAGTGATTAAAATGGAAAGTATATTAGACGGAGTTTGGTCTTGCAGTCATGCAACGTGACAGTTCAGCTTAGGGATGATACTGTCATTGCCAATGCATACGGCCTGTGCAGAAGTGGGAAATGATGCTGTATATGAAGTGTCTGCCCTTGTATCTAGCTGTGCTTCTGGACAGATGTCTCCAGAAGACTTGCTTGAGATTCTTATGAGGGAGAATTTTGGAGTGATGGTAAAAAAACCTATTTAAATGTAATGTATTTGTTTCTGATTTCATACTGTTAATATATTTGTAAGCCATATTTAAGCCTTGTAAAATATGTAACAAAATATGCAATGTGGAATTACCTTTATAAAATATGTCTTTTCTCAGTGGGAAAATATTTGTAACTTTCAGGCTTTTTTCTCTGACTGTAAAATCAATGAGATGAGAGGAAAAAAGGCTGAAACTTGTAATTGAAATGTAAAGTGCAACTTTCTGCAGTTTCTCAGGGAGGACCCTATTGCTTGTATGCAATTAAGTTATAAAAGTATTTGGAGTCAGAAAGCCAAATGACCATAACAATGCAATTACAAGACTATTCAAAAGACCCTCAGAGCCCAAAACTGCAAAAGGATGCAGTCTTTAGTAGGTATATATTTAATGTCTGCATGGGAGATCCTGTTATTTTTAATCTTTTATTTTCTGTTTTGTGGGAAAGATCTGTTTTTTCTGACTGGGAAAAACTGATGAGCTAAAATATATATTTGGAGTTGAAACTGAAGTCAGTAAGTCTTGCTTCAATGACTGTGAGATCTCCGTCTGTCTAAGTTTCCATCTGCCTACTATTTAATATTTTACTAACTAGAACAGTTATGTTCAATATTTTTTAAATGAGAACAGTTTGTGCATTTATAATGATTAGTTAGATGTTTTCTTTAAATATCCTGTCTGCACAATTGTTTACTACTCCATGTGCATATGTGACTTCTGCATATTTATTATGTATCACCGGGATCACTTCTGTGGCTCTGCTTGACAGGGGCACAGGAAATAATTTTATTGGGTGTAAAAGGCCAGGGTACTGTTTGGCTAGGCTTATATAGGCCCTAGGGCCAATAGCCTGGTACCTACCTATGAACCTATGTTTCCTTTATTGTATAATATTTTATTTATTCACTTTTAATACTTTGCAGCTATTATTTATTTATGCATGTATGCATTAGTATTTATTATCACAGAAGATGGTATTATTTAGTACTTTGGATTGACAAGCTGTGGTGTCTACTACCAGCAAAACTTGACCACTTAAAAGCCTATTTTATTTCATTTTTTTTATTTAACATTTGTTTACCAGAATATTCCAACTGGCTCTGAAAAAAAAAGTCAGTGGAGGCCCAGGGAGAAAAGCTCCACATACAGTTATGCAAGAATCTTAGGTTATAAATGCAGACATTAGTTATGAAGTATATACAACTATATGATAACATTTGTGAAAGGAACTGCAATTTACAATTAAAGTGTCACCTGATTACAGTCAGGCCTGCAGTACAGCAGTGCTGTGTTTCTCTTTGCAGGCATTGCATGATTAGAGACAGGTGGGAAGAAGCTGTAGTAAAAGGCTTAGAAGCCAGAAACTGGATACTGGAATGTCAGTGCTGTAAAAGATACGGAGAGTAAGAGATAAGTGGTAGCAACAGTTTGTATGACTGAACTGTAACAGTAGAAGGTGGATTCAGAGAGAATGTGATTTCAGTGCTGTTTTCTTTACTCTACCTTTCGGGCACCACTGGTGTGATTTGAGAGACCATCCCTCTGGTAGCCACCAGACCTACTTGGGGCAGTGGAATGGATCCAAGGAGCATAGTCCATGTTCTTCATCTTTAGCTACTACTGTGGTTGTCAGTGGTGGGATTCAAACCCTATCAGTGTCATGTAGGGTGTCACATATTGGTGACAGTGGACAATCCATCACAACTGGATAGCAGTGGTGGGTTTCAAACTCCCTCCACTTGCAAGCTGGTTCTCCATAGCCACAAGAGCAAGCAGTTTACCTCACATATCAAAAGGAAAATGCCAGTCAGAGTAAAACGGATAATGGAAGCAGATCATACATTTAAGCATTTAAATGAGGTACCGTGTTCAATGTCCGTGCCAGTATCCCCAAATTTTAATAAACATTTTTTATTTACTAAGATGCTTCAGATGTGGGCCCTGGAGCAGGATAGCCGATATTATACAAAATCATCTGAAAACCAAATTTGTGACGATAGCAAAACACTTTGTATTTCATCTCAAATATGGAAAAATGATGTATGAAAACATTTTGAAGTACGTTAGAGTTGTATAAACTTGCAGAAAACTATAAAACCAACACAAACACATGAAGAACTTGTAAAATATACAGAGTAACCTATGGTTAGGGGTGAACCCCAAGCCCTACACTGTAGGATAGTGATTGTAAATACTGAACTATCAAGTTACCAGGGAGATAAGCATATTGAGCAAGAATCATAAAATGCATACAAAAGAATTGGTTCAGTAAATGAAGGAGATATAGAAAGAGATTTATACAAGATACTGAGAGAAACAAATTGTTATAAATATGGTTTGAAGTACTCAGAGCTGTATAATATAATTAGTCAGAGTGACAGATAATTTGAATATCACTAGATGTAACATGACCTAAGGTTATGGTAGAGTTTTGCACAAGTCATCTAGCGGTTAATGTGTTCCATCTTGTAATAGTTTGATGCCTCAGTTTTCACTTTCAAATTATATGACACGGTTTACCCTTGATACAGATATAGTGCCTGCTCAGCAAATAAAAACAGGAACTATTTATGATTTTCATGAAAAAATATAAGAAGTTAATTATTCCTACACATACTGCAATAGGTGAATTAGATGTTCTTTAGGAGATATAGTGTTGAAAAAGTCTCTCCCCTTTGCAAGTTGACTATGCCTGCAATACACACACACACACACACACACACACACACACACACACACACACACACACACACACACACACACACACACACAAAACAGTGTCACTTGGAAGGAACTGGATAATAAAGAGTACATTAAAACCAGTGCACTTTTAAAGGCTAGAGGCAGCAACTATAAGCACTAACAGAAAAACTATCAAACCTGTTTACAGATGATGAATAAGTAGTCAATAAAAAGATGGAAATAATAAGAGGCAAGTAGACAAGAACTTATCCAGACAGATTCCCAAAATTCCATGAAGCATGGCAGTGTCATGCACACTGAGACCCAAGCAGACATGGAATCACAAAGGGATGCAGAGGAAACCATGTCAGTGTCATGCACTCTGAGACCCAAAGCAGACCTGGAATCACCAAAGGAGAGATGCAGAGGAAACCATGGCAGTGTCATGCACTCTGAGACCCAAAGCAGACATGGAATCACAAAAGGATGCAGACGAAAGCATGGCAGTGTCGTGCACTCTGAGACCCAAAGCAGATCTGGAATCACCAAAGGAGAGATGCAGAGGAAACCATAGCAGTGTCATGCACTCTGAGACCCAAAGCAGACATGGAATCACAAAGGGATGCAGAAAGCATGGCAGTGTCGTGCACTCTGAGACCCCAAGCAGACATGGAATCACCAACAAAGGGATGCAGAGGTGGTTTGTAATGCATAATAGTGACTGGCCAATTTCTATGCTATTAGTATCTAAAAGAGACTGTCAATGACCATGTTAAGGTAACAGTAGGGGAAACACCATTTTTAGGTACAAGAATAAGAAATCCCTTAAATGCTGTCTGTGCTATAGGGATCATGTAACAAAGAATACTACTGAATTTGGCCATGGGGAACTATTGGTTGTGGCAGGTGTAAGTTCTGTCCATACATCGAGAGTTCTAATGTATTTATACATCCGAGATTCAAACATCAGTACTCTTTTAAAGTGCACGCCAATTGTAAAACATCTGACCTGATCTATTTAGCTATGTGTAAGGTATGCAAAAGCTTTTATGTAGGGAAGACCAATCACCCTTTGTATGAGAGGATACGTGAACATTTATAGAGTATAAGGAGATGTGATGCTGGAAATGCCCTGGCCAGACATGTTCTGGAGCATGGTCTTTCACATGAGTTTATTTTCAAAGTTATAGAAGTAGTGTTTAAGGGACAGCGTGGGGGAGATATCAAGAATTTTACAGAGGAAAGGGAGTTGCACTGGATAGTGAGATTGCAGGTGGACAGAAAGCTGGGTCTCAATGACAAAGTGTCTTTAAAACCTGTACTCAGATCTAGAGATTTGCATAGGTAATAGTTATCTTGTATTGTTTGGTTAATGACTGTACTGTTACTAGTATTTAAATGTGATCTGCAATGAACAAGATGTCTGATGAAGCACATTTTGTGTGAAAGCACTTACCTTCTTTTTTGATTTTATTAAATGTTTTATACAGTTCGCCTTCTTTCTGGTGCTGCTTTTATATTTTTGGGCTGCATAATGAAATTAAGAAAATCTGAATGACAAGATTATGACGGTCAGTTTTAATATCAATACCGTGTTTGTTCATGTTAAGTCCTTTGTTGTTTTCACAGAAGAGGAAGGAGAACTGCAGGATTACTTTTCTAGTGGACAAATAGATCATATGTAGGTCTTACACATTTCAATGCACCTGTAAGTATTGTTTTATCATGTGAAACTTTACCTTATACAGGTATTGTTATTTTGTCATATGAATATCAGGACACTGCAGAGTAAACCACTGTTACCTATACCCAGCCCGACAAAAGTGGCATCTAGGAAGAGCTGTGGTCAAATACAGCAACGTGCCTTATTTTAGGGAGGCATATTTGACTGACTTGCCTTTCGTATAAAATAATTGAAGAGCCAATGATCGCATTAGTATTCAACTAGTCTGAAATACATATTAACAATCTGCACGAGTTTAGCTTAGTTGTGTGTTCATTTACAACTTTTACTTTCCATTTCATATTGCGATGCCTTAAAGAACAGTTCACTGCACAGTGATTTAAGGTGGCACACTATAAATGCATCTATATATTTATTTATTTATATTTATTGACTGGGAAAGTCCACTGGGTCAGGAACCCATTTTTAGTGGAGACCTGGGGAGAAATGCTCCACTACTAAACAATGTACATAGCTAAATGCATTAAACAGTTTTAACAAAGCAGATTATATAGGTTATGTAGTACAACAGGTGTTAATAGAAACTGACAGAGTTCCTGTATACCTATACATATGCCAAGTATTGAGTTCCTGTATACCTATACATATGCCAAGTATTGACAGAGTTACTGTATACATATGCCAAGTATTGACAGAGTTACTGTATACATATGCCAACTATTGACAGAGTTGCTAATGTTATATACATATAATACGGATTCACTTTATAACCTCAAAATGCTGAAATATCGAATTTCAGTATCTCAAGACTATAAAACCGAATCCACAAAACACCGACAAACAAACCCACGAAACCACATAACCGAAAACACCGCACACACTACACTAAACATACAACACGACACCCACATCACAACATAAACAAAAAAACAACACACATACACAACTCACACACACATAAGCAGGGGGGTAAGCCCCCCTGCACCCCCCACACCCCCCTACTTATATATACTAACTCCGAGATCGCACAAACACAACACAAAAGCTCACTCACACACGCACATTCTCCAATCCCTCACAGACACTCTAACTCCCATTCAAAACCCTTACAAAACACTCACTTACCTGACATAACACCTACATCCACACATGGCACCGCGCACCAACAAAACACAAACCCGGACATTACGTAGCACAACTTCATAACTGCAAATTCGACATATATTCGAGATATATGAAATTCGCGATTATGAACATTCGCTATTTGTAACATTCGACTTTATAGCTTCGAGATACTGAAATTCGACATTTCAGTATTTCGATGTTATAAAGTGAACCCATATAATACACATACTAGGCACAAAGTGCCAACATTATCATGTGATTTATCAGGTGTTTTCAAATTAATCTTAGGATTGATAATGTAGATAGGAACAGTTGAATAGTAAAGGTTTGAGAGGAGGAGGAGGGAGGTAGTAGTGCAACAGTAAATAGGTTTATAGGTGGGTACTAGTCTATTGGCCCTAGGGCCTATATAAGCCTAGCCAAAAAGGTACCCTGGCTTTCGCCACCCAAGAAAATTATTTTCCTGTGCCCCTGTCAAGCAGAGCCACAGAAGTGATCCCTGGGGTGAATTTCCTATTTCCCATCCAATCGTCAAGATTTTTCTTGAAGAGTGCTAATGAGGAGCTCTGTTTGACATAGATAGGTAGTCTGTTCCAGAGTATGGGAAGTCTCTGGGACAGGAATCTATCCCTCCAGCATGTTCTTTTTATTGTGGTGACAAGGTTTAGGTCCCTAGAGCATGTAGCTCGGAGGGATTGGGATTTCTTTAAGTGGAGCATGTCCAACAGCTCTGGGTTTGACAAAGCTTTGTATGTTAGGCAGAGATTGCTTCTGAGTAGGCGATATGCGACAGAGTAAAGCTGGAGTTTTTTTAGATGGTCTGCATTGGGCATCTGTTTGAGGCCAGTAATCCTCTTTGTGAGGTATTTCTGTGGCCTTTCCAGTTGTTGTAGATGTCTTGTGAGGTACATACCAAAAGGGGCATTGTACTCTATAATGGGTCTAATGAGTGATGAATAGAGGGGAACAATTACCTCTTTTTTTATGCATGAGAAACCTTTTGTGATGAAGTGTGCCACATAGAAGGATTTCCTGACCATTGTGGTGATGTGATTATCAAAGGAGAGACTACTGTCCACCTGTGTCCCAAGGTCTCTTATCACACTTTTGGTGTTAAGTAAACTACCGCCTATGTGGTAGCTCATGGGTACATAGTTTTTACCAAAGGGGATGACAATACACTTTTTGGCATTGCGCTTGAGGCCATGGCTTTGACACCAGGCATCTGTCTCAGTGAAGCCCTTTTGTAGGATGTCCACATCATTAGGAGTTTCGATTATGGCTCCTAGTTTGCAGTCATCTGTGAACTTAGTTAGCCAAAGACCTTCTGTGTTAGCCTGTACTTCAGAGAAGTAAATACCAAACAGGAGAGGACCCAGGACTGAACCCTGTGGTACGACACTTGTCACTGTGATTTGGAGTCTGCTACTTTCACAGTGTAGGTTTTATCAGTAAGCCAGTTGGCAACCCATCTTGTGACATAGGGATTTATACCTAGTTTAGTGAGTTTATCTATAATTCCAGAGTGGGGGATGGTGTTGAATGCCTTGGCGAGATCTAGGTAGGCTGTGTGAACCACCTTACCCTCATCTATGGCTTTGGTGACTGCTTCAAAGAAGTCTGTCAAGTTTAGGAGACATGATCTGCCTTTTACAAACCCGAAAAGTGTGGAGTCCAGAGTTTGGAGATCTCCAATGTCTTTGTTTATGAGTTCCATGATTATACGCTCCATGGCCTTGCAGACCAGGCTTGTCAGGCTAATGGGGTGGTAGTTCCTGGGGTCTGTCGTGGCTCCCCCTTTGTGGAATGGGATAACCATCATGGTGCACCATTCAATAGGCAAAAAGCTTGAGGTGAGGCTATGACTGAACATGGTACTTAGGTGGGGTGCCAGTTCATTCTGTAGTTTGTGTAGAAGGCAGCCTGAGATGTTGTCAGGTCCCATGGATGCTGTGTTCTTGGCTTTGGAGAGTGTGGTTTTTACCTGTGCAGCCATGATTTCAGGAACTTTGCATTCTTTAGGTACAGAGATGGGCCCTAGGAAAAGAAAAGTAAGGAGGTGTTAAGACATTTGGGTATTAGACGTAATCGGTAAGAGAAGGTAAAATATAAAATGGAGATGTGTTGTGCAAAAAGTTCTATTAGCATAGTGGGTGAAAAGAGAAGAGAGAAAAAGAGGATAGGAAGAAATAAAGGAAACATACAATTCATGGTGACCTATAATTTTGGGTACTGGAACAGATCTGATTGCTGAGAAAGTATTTCTTTATAGATAGTTTGAATGCTTTTTAAATGAGTCCAGGAGGGTGATATCTGGGGGAAGAGTATTCCATTTCCTAGCAGTAGCAGTTGCATAAGAGTAAAGGTTCTGACCAGCTGTTTTCTTAGGTTTGATAGTGGTTAAAAGCTGTTTATTAGTGGATCACAGATGCTTGGGTGGAGAATATGCCTGTAGGATGTGTGCACGGCAGGGCAGCTCTTTGGTTTGTAAATTACTTTATGAGTTAGCTGGGTGGAATCAAAAGGTGTGTGATCTGTAAGTGAAGCCGGTTGCAAATTTGGTAATTATATGTTACCATGATTGGAGTTTATTTTTAACAGATTGGTGGAGATTGCTGAAAATGGGGGCCCCATATAAGAGGGATGAGAGAAGAAGGCTATTGGCAAGTCTTTTTGGTGGACTTAACCATGTAAACTTTGTGTCTATAGAGTCTGCCAAGTTTGACATTTTTTTTTATTGTACTATGTGTTGTACAAAGGTAAGTTTGTTGTCTAAAGTAATGCCTAATAGTTTGGCAAGTGTTACCATTTCAATTTTTGTGTTGCCTTGTGAGTATATAAACAATTTGGAAAGTTATTTCAGGTAATAGTGATTTACAAGAGATAGTAGGTGAAAATCCCAGTTTTGTACACAAAAAAGGAAACAATAATATCAAGGTATTTTGGAAAACAAATATGTGAAAGTTAATTATTTTATTCCCAATAAACCTAAAGGAATGTACAAATGTCAAGAATGTAATGTCTATAGGTACATTCATGAATGACCTCATATTAATCTTAATTATTTAAAGTATACAATTCCAGTTCCAGGTAGATTTGATTGCAGTACCTCTAATGTTGTATATGTAGCTTTATGCTCAGGATGTTCTGCTTATTACATAGGAATGACTGCAAGGAATTTAAGTAAACGCATCAAAGAACATTATTATGCTATTAAAACAAAAAATGACAATAATGTGTTATACAGGCATTCCATTAATTGTGTTTTGTATAAAAAGTTTATATTTTCTATATTAGAGCATATTGATTTAGATCCAAGAGGTGGCAACTTAAAAAATAAAGCTGAAAGAAGAGAAACATTATGGCAACTTCGACTGGGGGCAGACAGCCCTCCAGGTTTGAACGAAGTTATAAATATAAAATGTTTTTTAGCAGAAAGAAAACTGGCTATCTGACACTTTACAAAAAAGTAGTTTGTTCCTTTAAGATAATTGAGTTCTGATAATTGTAGAATTAATTGAAGGTGTGTTTTTAGTATTTAAGAGAGTGTTTTTTAATAAGTTTTTTTACATTTCTGATGAAGTCTTTTTGATAAAAGCGTGAATAAAGTTCTCTTGTGCTAATTTCGAGGTCCTCTTCTGGTTTCTACAGTGATTTTTAAGTTTGGTGTTTAATTTTCACTGTCAGCCTGTTTTAGTGTTGGAAGTTTTTCATTTCAAGGCAAGTTTTTCAGAAGACGACATAGTTGATCTCACATTGCATTATGTGCCGGACAGCCAGGCTCCACTAATGGAGGAAGTGGTAAAGGTTTTAAGTGAACTACAAAAGTCTGTGTCTTGTCTTACTATGAAATTAAGTCAAAGTAAAACTGTTGGTGAAAGTATTTCAGTGAACAGTCAAAATCATAGTAAACCGGCTTCCACTAGCAAGCAAAATGCAGAGCATCTTAACCCTACTAAAGAGGTAGTGTTTAAAGTCATTTCCGCAGCTTTGAATTATTCTTGTGACCCCGTTTTGTTCAAATACAACTGATTTCTCCACTTCTATGGCAAATGAAACCAAAGACAATTTATTTGAATTGGAGAATGGTCTTAAGAAATATAGGGCATTGGTTGTGGAAAACAAGTATTTTGAACACTGTATTATCAACAACATAGGTTCATAGGTAGGTACTAGGCTATCAGCCCAAGGGCCTATGTAAGCCTGGCCAACAAAGTTCCCTGGCTTATACCACCAAAGAAAGTTATTTTCCTGTGCCACTGTCGAGCAGAGTCACAGAAGTGATCCCCGGGGTGTATTTCCTATTTCCCATCCACTCATCAAGGTTTTTCTTGAAGAGTGCTAATGAAGAACATTGCTTGACATAGATGGGTAGCCTGTTCCAAGTCCTGTTAATTATGGTGACAAGGTTTAGGTCCCTAGAGCGTGTAGCTCGGAGGGATTGGGATTTCTTTAGGTGTAGCATGTCCAACAGCTCTGGGTTTGACATAGCTTTATATGTTAGGCAGAGATCACCTCAGAGTAGGCGATATGCTATGGAGTAAAGCTAGAGGTTTTTGAGGCAGTCAGTGTAGGGCATTTGTTTGAGGCCAGTAATCCTCTTTGTGAGGTACTTCTGTGGCCTTTCCAGCTGCTGCAGATGTCTTGTGAGGTACATTCCAAAAGGGGCATTGTACTCTATAATGGGTCTAATGAGTGACGGGTAGAGGGGAACATTGACCTCTTTTTTCCTGGATGAGAACCCTTTTATGATGAGGTGTGCCATGTAGAAGGGCTTCCTGACTACTGTGGTGATGTGACTATCAAAGGAGAGACTACTGTCCACCTGGGTCCCAAGGTCTCTTATCACACATTCGGTGTTAAGTAGATTGCTGCCTATTGGTAGTTCACGGGTACAGAGTTTTTACCAAAGGGGATGACACTGCACTTTTTGGCATTGAGCTTGAGGCCATGGCTCTGACACCAGCCATCTGTCTCAGCGAGACCCTTCTGTAGGATGTCCACATCATTTGGGGACTTGACTATGGCTCCTAGTTTGCAGTCATCTGCAAACTTCATTAGCCAGAGGCCTTCTGTGTTAGCCTGTACTTCAGAGAAGTAGATACCAAACAGGAGAGGTCCCAGGATAGAACCCTGTGGTACTCCACTTGTCACTGCTTGAGGTCATATTTGGAGCCTGCAACTTTTACAGTTTGGGTTCTGTCAGTGAGACAGTTGGCAACTCATCTTGTGATGTAGGAATTTATACCTAGTTTAGTGAGTTTAGCTATAATTCCAGAATGGGGGATGGTGTTGAAAGCCTTGAAGAGGTCAAGATAGGCTGTGTGAACCACCTTACCCTCATCTACGGCTTTGGTGACTATGATCTGCCTTTCACAAACCCGAACTGGGTGGGATTCAGAGTTTGGAGGTTACCAATGTCTTTGTTTATGAGTTCCATGATGATACGTTCCATATCATTGCAGACCAGGCTCGTCAGGCTAATAGGTCGATAGCTCCTGGGATCAGTGGTGGCTCCCCCTTTGTGGAGTGGGATCTGTGCACAATTCAGTGGGCACAAAGCCTGATGCGAGGCTATTATTGAACATGGTGCTTAAGTGGGCAGCCAGTTTGTTCTGAAGTTCATGTAAAATGCAGCCTGGGATATTGTCCGGTCCCATGGATGCTGTGTTTTTGGCTTTAGAGAGTGCAGCTTTTACCTGCGTAGTTGTGATTACAGGGACTCTGCATTCTTCCTGTATAGATATGGGCCCTTTAGGGGGTGGGGGGGTAAATTTAGCAATGAACCTATCTGCCAGGATGTTGGCTATACCAGTTGCTTCTGTAATTTTCGTGCCGTTGTGCTGTAACTCAGAGCAGATCTGGGTGTTGCCATCGAGATTCTTGACAGAGCTATAGAATGCTTTATGGTTGTCCTTAGAATTAGTGGCAATTTTTTTTCATAGCTAGCTTTGGAGGATCTTATAAGGATCTCAGCTTCTTAATGAGGCTGACCAGGGAGCTCCTCTTCTCATGGGATTTTACTCTCTTTTGCAACAGTGTCTTCCTTCTGTTGTACAGTTTGTTTATGGCAGGGGACCACCAGATTGGCTTCTGTTTTTTTGAGGATAGCATCTTGGTTTTGTTTGGGATAGCTTGATCCATGCACTCGTGTAAGTGCTTATACAGTGCATATGTGTAGGATTCAGCAGTTGTAACTGTATTGTCCATCTGCATGGGTGTTATGAAATTCACCACTTCTGGCTTAAGAAGCATGAAGTTGGCTTTGGAGAATTGTTTTACCGTGGTTTCCTTAATGGGGGTGGGGGCAGGATGTGGATATCAAGGGTGATTAGCTTATGGTCTGATCGGACCAACGAGGAGTTGACTTCAGGTGTGGCACACCGGTCACATGTTGGTAATGACTAGGTCTAGGATATTATTGCCCCTGGTGGGGGTATGGATAATTTGATCCAGGGCATTGGAGTTTATGAATTCCAGAAAGCATTGAGCTAAGGAGTTGGTACATGAATAGTTTTACCAGTTAATGGCAGGGTAGTTGAAGTCGCCCATTATTGGGGTGTTTGGTTGAAACCTAATATTTTCCAGTACATCAAGAAAAGAGGAGTGGGAATCCTGGGGCATGGTGGGAGATCTGTAGCAAGCTACCATTTGGATTGCAGTTTTGCCCAGAGTTAGTTGCACTTGGATAACCTTGGATGCATTATGCTGAGCAACTAGCCTGGAGGAGTGGATATCCTTAATGAATATGGACACACCTCTGCCTTTGGTGTTTCGGTCCAGGTTACATGGCCGAAAAGTGTGGTATGAGTTATAGCCTGGTAGTGCAGGGGTGCTCTCTGGAGCCTTGAACCAGGTCTCAGTCACTGCACAGATATTGATGTTCTCCATTTTAAGGAGTGCCTCGAGTGAGTGCATTTTGAGATTTAGATTTCTAGCATTGAGTAGCATTACCCTCAGTTTTTGCTTGCCTGTTCCTGTTATGGTGGTGAATTTGTTATTTGAATCTTGCCTAAAAAAGGCACTATAGGGGCAGCAAGAGTCTTAGCCAGTATCCAGAATCCCAGGGGCGACATGTGCACGCCATCTGTGGCGAAGCATTGTGGTCTGTCCACAATGTCATCCCAAGCAGACAGATACTGGATCCCCTTAGAATGACACCAGAAGCTTAGCCAATTGTTGAAGTTAATCATTTTGTCCTTGTACTGCGGTATCATTCTGGGCGATGGCAGAATGCTACTTAGGGCTAGGGTCATACCTGCCTGAGCTACAAGATCACAGAGCTCTTCCATGTCTCTTTTCATGTAGTCCAGGGAGGTACATCTCAGGTCATTCACACCAACATGGACAATGACAGAGTTGTATTTGCACTTGTTGTGGAGTGACCTGAGTGCATGGGTTATGTGGCAGATTCTGGCACCCGACAGGCAGCTGACAGTAACCTTCTCCTTGTTTAGCCTGGTGAGTGGGACATCAGTGTGCCTGACTATAGAGTCACCTATGACTAGTGTGTTGGGTATGTTGTTTTGTCTTTTTGGATGTGGTTGAGTGGCACACTGAGTCTGTGGGCTATGTGTCATTTGGGTTATGTTGGGGGATGGAGGTTGCTTGCGTTTCTGCTTTGGAGGTCTCTGTTGCTTAGACAGATTATTATTGAGAGCTTCCGTGAATGTTTTTGTTTTACTATGTGTGGATTTTGGTGGTGTAGATTTAGTGAGACTATGTGATGAGTGTGTTGTGGTGCAAATGTTTACCTTCTCCTCATGACTGTCAAGTTCAGTCTTGGTTGGAGAGAGCTTTACCTCCAGTTTGGCTAGATAAGTGCATCTCTCACAGGTTGTAGTGTTGGGTGGTAGGAGGAGAGGGTTGTCTGTGTACATGAAGCAATTTCTACATTGCCTCAAGATGCCCAGATTCATCAGACAGACAGGAGAGAACACTAGGAACTGACCTTTGGACATGCCTAAATAAAAAGTATTTTCCTCTAGATAAGTGAGGAAAGTGAGTACAAGAGCTGTTGTTCTCTAAGCAAGTGAGAAAAGTAAGTACAAAAACTGTTTTCCTCTAGGTAATGAGGAAGGTTGAGTGCTATATTAATTAGTAGCTTATTTAGTGATACAAGTTCTGAACCAGTGCTGAGCATGAATAAGCAAATTTAAGTGCTAAAACTAAGAATCTGTATCTGTACTAGACGAGCTACAGGACAGAAACAAGTGCAAATGCAGGCTTTCAAATCAGAAAGTTGAGAGAGCTGGAAGAGATTGCCAAAACGGCCAATAACTACAATTTCGGGGCCAGAATCATTCCTTATGTGGTAGACAGGTTACCTAGTGCTTACCACTCCCACTGATACGCTAGAAGGCTTCCCTCCAACCCAGAAAGGCTTGGGGGGGGGGGCTCAGAAGCTTACATACAGTCCTGGATACAGCAAATCTGTATCTGGAACACTAGTTACAGGAAAGGTAGGAAACAGGCTTACAGTTTTATTTTTTTTTTTTTACAGAAAAGTAGCAAAAACAGTAGTAAAAATTCACATGCAGTGCAAGCTAGCACACTTGAGTATGTAGCACTATTAGACTGAACACAGTTTAAAAAATGCAATTAAATTAAAAAGGACTAAAAGCAAGTGCAGAAAGAGTTTATTAGGTAGAATGTGGTAAAGAGATGGGACTGGGCGAGTGTCCCAGATCAAATCTACAGTGGGGCGGGCAACTGCAAAAGCCACCAAATTTAAACTACAAGCCAAAAATAGGGAGGGTGAGTGGGACAAAACAGTTTCAACAGAGATCTAAGCAACAATTAACAGTACAAACTCTAAAACCAAAAAATATATACTCAGCTCTGTATATTTGCAGATAGATTGGAAAGCAGTCTCTCAGAACAGGGAGACAACAGTTTCAACAGAGATCTAAACAACAGTCAACAAACTCTAAAACCAAAAAATATATATATACTCATCTCTGTATATTTGCACATAGATTGGAAAGCAGTCTCTCAGAACACAGGTTCCAGCAATTAAATGCAGGCTGTTACTAACAGGTCTAGTTTTATGCAAGTGATCCTTGAGTTAGATAACACACAATAAAAAAAAGTTGCCAACTGAAGACATGGCAGAAAATGGGGGGGGGGTTAGTTTCAACAGAGATCTAAGCAACAACTAACAATACAAACTCTAAAACCAAAAAATATACTCAGCTCTGTATATTTGCAGATAGATTGGAAAGCAGTCTCTCAGAACAGGGAGACAACAGTTTCAACAGAGATCTAAGCAACAATTAACAAACTCTAAAACCAAAAAATATATACTCAGCTCTGTATATTTGCAGATAGACTGGAAAGCAGTCTCTCAGAACACAGGTTCCAGCAATTAAATGCAGGCTGTTACTAACAGGTCTAATATTATGCAAGTGATCCTTGAGTTAGATAACACACAAGCTGTAAAAGCCAGTTATACCAACTAAAGACACGGCAGAAAATAGGGGTGGGGGTGGAGAAAACAGTTTCAACAGAGGTCTAAGCAACAACTAACAGTACAAACTCTAAAGCCAAAAAAATATACTCAGCTCTGTATATTTGCAGATAGATTGAAAAAAAGTCTCTCAGAACAGGGAGACAACAGTTTCAACAAAGATCTAAGCAACAATTAAACTCAAAACCAAAAAATATATATTCAGCTCTGTATATTTGCAGATAGATTGGAAAGCAGTTTCTCAGAACACAGGTTCCAGCAATTAAATACAGGCTGTTACTAACATAGTACCCAAAAGGTTAAGATTTTTTAAGGCTCTGAATGGAGTTCACAAAGATGAACCTTCTTTTCAGGAACTTACTGCCTTTTTCATTAAAGCAGGATTGAAGTTTTTGAAACTCCTAATACAACATAATAATAAGAGTACTGAGACTTTGAAAGGTGAATTGGGAGAGACTTGATAATTTAAAACAAAATACTGATAATCATGATTATCAGTTGAACAGCTATATTCAAGTGTTGGATTCTGTTGAAAAGTATGAACAGTTAATTATTCAATGGAAAATGAGAAAAACTGAACGTGACCTTAAGGAATATAGTGAAGGTATTGCGTTTTTATTAGATCTTGATAAGAAGCAGTTACGTTCAGATACTAATTTTATGAAGCAGTCATACAGTACTGTAGTAAAAACTAAGACTGGCTCTTTAATTCACGGTAATAAACAAGTTACCAATGTGATGACTGCATCTGAACCTTTACGTCAACACCATGGAAGTTCCAACACGCAGAATAATAATGGAACAGTTAGTGGAGCTACCAGTATCACAAACAAAACGTCTGCGAATGGTAATTCAAGTTCAAAAAACTTGAAAGAAACTGTGAGCAATTTAATGCCAAAACAAACACAAGGAAGAAGTCTTTTTCGGAAATGAACTGCGTTAATGTCCCTGCTTCACAAGTGAGTACTGTGAACAAAATCTATAATTTAACAGATTTCATTTTGACTGATTCCCACACATGAGTGCTGGCTCTAGGTTTTAATCTTATTTCCAGTAAGTGTGCTAACCTAGCTCATACTCTGCTGAAGTTAAAACTGTATACAAGAAAACTTAATTTAATGTATATTTTAAAAGATGTTCAGCTTGGTATTTCTAATAACATTAAGAAACATGAGTTTGCAATCCTGCATTACACAGCACTTTAAAAGTATTTTAAGCTTTCTGTGAGAGAGACATTAGGTCTATTGTGAACAAAAAAGTAGATTATTCTTTTTTTAATTTATCTAACAGTGATACAAAAATATTGTTAGATTAAAAAAAAAAACAATTTACATTTTATGCAAGCTGACAAAGGGGGAGGGATGGTGATCATGTACACCAGTGAATACAATGCTGCTATGGAATGTATTTTAAACAATAGTGAATATCAAGAGGTTAACATGTTGCAAATTGAAAGAAGTTATAAATATGTCAAGTATTGTTTATATGAATGTCTCATGAATGGTGAACTATCTTTAGACTTGTATAACTTTTTGTCAGTAGAAACACCAAGATAAGGTGTTTTGTTTGGTATACCCAAACTTCATAAGAATTCATTGCACCCACCCTTCCGACCTATTGTTTCAGCTACAGGCAGCATCACAGAAGGGATTTCATTATAGGTGGACAGTTTGTTAAATCCACTTGTCCAAGCATGACCCTCTTACATTAAAGATTCTTGGTCTTTTTTAGAACAAAGCAGGGTGTGTACTGCAAAAAAATATTTTTTCTGAACTTGACAAAGAAGGATTTTTTCTTCTAACAGTAGATGCAGTGTCCCTGTATACATCAGTCCTTCAAGTGGAAGGGATAGAATATGTTTCCAATGTTTTGTACAAATACACCATGTGGAATGATTCTAGTGTCAAAATGTGCATATGTTTAATGGAATTATTGTTGGAAAACAACAAATTTTATAGACAATTATGAGGACTGGCAATGGGAGCCACCATAGCTCCAGCATATGCAAAATTAGTTATGGAATGGTGGGAGAGAGAAATTTTACTTACAGTTATTTTGCAATTTGAGATAATTTTTTACTGTAGGTTTATTGGTGACCTATTTTTCATTATTAAGGGACCTGTTGAAAGCCATGAATTATTTTTATCAGTTTTAAACCAAAGTAATCATTTTTTGACATTCACATTAGGATATGTAGGACATAAGGTAAACTATTTGGATGTTGAACTAACTTGGGACAATTCTGCATGTAATTTTTCCATTAACATTTATAGAAAAAAAGACATAATAATAACCATGTACATTATCAAAGTAATCATCCATATTTCATGAAACAGAATATCCCAAAAGGGCAGTTTATAAAAGCTTCACCCATGATCAGTAATGATGGTGATTTCATTTTAGAAGTGGAATATATAAACAATTTGTTTTTGCAGAGAGGATATCATAAAAAGTTATTGGAGAAAATTGCTTTTGAAATAAATAATAGGCGTATAATTGATTCCCCCCCATCCTTACAAAGGGATTAACGAGCAAAGGAACGGTGACATCCATGAAGTCTACTCCCAGATGTGTTATTGGAAAAGGTGACATCCATGAAGTCTACTCCCAGATGTGTTATGGAAATGTCTTTTGATAGCAAAAAAGTTATTTCTGTTATCAATGACAACTGGAAAGTTATTTCAGGTACTAGTGATTTACAAGAGATATTAGGTGAAAATCCCAGTTTTGTACACAAAAAAGGAAACAATAATATCAAGGTATTTTGGAAAACAAATATGCAAAAGTTAATTATTTTATTCCCAATAAACCTAAAGGAATGTACAAATGTCAGGAATATAATGTCTGTAGGTTCATTCATGAAGGACCTCATATTAATCTTAATTTTTTAAAGCATACAATTCCAGTTCCAGGTAGATATGATTGCAGTACCTCTATTGTTGTATATATAGCTTTATGCTCAGGATGTTCTGCTTATTACATAGGAATGACTACAAGGAATTTAAGTAAACACATCAAAGAACATTATTATGTTATTAAAACAAAAAATGACAATAATGCATTATACAGGCATTCTATTAATTGTACAAATCCAAAACTCAGAGCTGCTGTTAGTTGAGGTAGGATACTCACGCTAAAACACTAGTAAAACTCAGTCCAAAAAGGTGCGTGACTTTCCAATGAGCAATAAAATGAAAGTAGAAATTCAAACAAATAAATCCATGTAAGTTAGCAAATTGTTTATTCCGACTCTTTACACAAACTAAAACTTTGAACATCACTTTTAAAACCAACAAAAGCTTGTGATAGGATCTCTATAATCACATGTTTCCTTCATTTAAAAATACAGTAACCCATTAAACTCAGTTCCATGAATGTTACCTTGTTCAGCTAAGAAAATACTGGTATATTAAAAGTAAGAACTGAATAGTTCAAAATAAACATACATAAAAAACATACATAAAAACATACATAAAAATGCATCGGGTGCCCAAACATACATTATATTATATTAAACAATTGAGTATATCTCAGAGCCTTGTCATATTTACTTATCATCTCATGGTGCTTTAGGAAAATCTCGACTGAACTTTCAGGCAGTATATATCAAAAAGCCATTTCAGACTTGGTTAGTATAACCCAAACTGCTTGTAATGCAGATATTTACAAAGTGTGACTTTAGATATTTCCGTGTTTTACTGGAAGTTCATACTATCCAGAGTAGACAAACAGTCAACAATTACAGGTGGTTAAAACTTGTATCACATTAGTTAGGCTATTCTATAAATCAAAAGTTAAAACAGTTTTTCAAAATTACTTATTTTCTGCAGACTCTGAAACGCTTTTAAAAATCACAGCACAACAAAAGTATTCCTTGTATTCCTTGCCACATGTGCCTGGTTAATTCTTGAATGAAACAAAGAACGCTGCCCATAAAATAAACATTGTGTCTATTTAAAAAAGCCGATGGCTTACAACAGGCATAAGTACATGACGAGTTTTTTAATAGCTGTCCATTAGTTCATGCCTTAGTCTCTTCACTCTCCGCTAATAAACAGGGACATTTGCCATTTCTGGATGTGAACGAACTCACAAAATGTGGGTGGAAGAATGCTTCAACAATAAACGGAGCAACAAAACGTCTATATGGAAACAGAGCAATATCTTAATAATTAACTTGACTCTCGTACAGATCCACAATGGTGGAAATAAGCACACTGACTTAAGCAACCATTAATTGCACTTTATAATTGTTACATCCTTGATACCCAAATTTAAAATATAGACATTGTGAAATGTTAAAACTCTTATGTGGTGAAGCGGAAAATATAGGGAAGGAATACATGAGGGGGAAAGGGGAAAAAGGGAAGTATTTTGGCACATATATTCTGTTAATCCCGAATGGCATCCTGAGGTGTCTTACATTAGTTTTTATAAACAGTACTTTTCAATACTAAATATATGTGTGCAAAGATTCATTTCTTATGACAAATGTTGAAAGTATATGAAATGCCTACAATATGTCTGAGTATACTTCCTAAAGTCCATAAGAACAGCAGAGACCCACCATTTAGACCTATTGTTGCAGGTCAAGGGTGGGTAACAGAACCCCTATCTATTTATCTAGAGAGTGTACTTAGACCGTTAGTTAATGGTAATAAGAAGATCCTGAAAGATAGTAAGCAATTTCTTTTAGACCTATATTCTCAAACTCACTCATTGGATACGAACCAACATTTTTTCTTTGTGACACTTGATGTGGTTAGCTTATTCACAGTGACAGTAGGATGTAACAATTATAAAGTGCAATTAATGGTTGCTTAAGTCAGTGTGCTTATTTCCACCATTGTGGATCTGTACGAGAGTCAAGTTAATTATTAAGATATTGCTCTGTTTCCATATAGACGTTTTGTTGCTTCGTTTATTGTTGAAGCATTCTTCCACCCACATTTTTGTAAGTTACGTTCACATCCTGAAATGTCAAATGTCCCTGTTTATTAACGGAGATTGAAGAGACTAAGGCATGAACTAATGGACAGCTATTGAAAAGCCTGGCCATGTATATTATGTTTGCTGTGTTTAATCGGCTTTTTTAAATAGACACAATGTTTATTTTATGGACGCTTATGGTAATAAATGCGCTAGTGCAGCTCTTTTGTTTTGCATTCAAGAATTAACCAGGCACATACGCAAGGAATACTTTGTTGTGCTGTGATTTTAAAAGCGTTCAGAGTCTGCAGAAAATAAGTAATTTTGAAAACTGTTTTTAACTTTTGATTTATACGAGAATAGCCTAACTAATGTGATACAAGTTTTAACCACCTGTAATTGTTGACTGTTTTACGAGTCTACTCTGATAGTATGAACTTCCAGTAAAACACGGAAATATCTAAAGTCACACTTTGTAAATATGTGCATTACAAGCAGTTTGGGTTATACTAACCAAGTCTGAAATGGCTTTTGATATATACTGCCTGAAAGTTCAGATTTTCCTAAAGCACCATGAGATGATAAGTAAATATGACAAGGCTCTGAGATATACTCAATTGTTTAATATAATATAATGTATGTTTGGGCAATCCATGATTTTTTATGTATGTTTTTTATGTATGTTTATTTTGAACTATTCAGTTCTTACTTTTAATATACCAGTATTTTTCTTAGCTGAACAAGGTAACATTCATGGAACTGAGTTTAATGGGTTACTGTATTTTTAAATGAAGGAAACATGTGATTATAGAGATCCTATCACAAGCTTTTGTTGGTTTTAAAAGTGATGTTCAAAGTTTTAGTTTGTGTAAAGAGTCTGAAGAAGCCTGCTTGGAATAAACAATTTGCTAACTTACATGGATTTATTTGTTTGAATTTCTACTTTCATTTTATTGCTCATTGGAAAGTCACGCACCTTTTTGGACTGAATTCTATTAATTGTGTTTTGTATAAAAAGTTAATATTTTCTATATTAAAGCATATTGATTTAGATCCAAGAGGTGGCAACTTAAAAAATAAAGTTGAAAGAAGGGAAACTTTATGGCAACTTCGAGTGGAGGCAGACAGTCCTCCAGGTTTGAACAAAGTTATAAATATCAAATGTTTTTTAGCAGAAAGAAAACTGGCTATCTGACACTTTACAAAAAAGTAGTTTGTTCTTTTAAGTTAACTGAGTTTTGATAATTAACTGAAGGTGTGTTTTTAGTATTTAAAGAGTGGTTTTAATAAGTTTTTTACATTTTTGATGAAGTCTTTTTGATGAAAGCATCAATAAAGTTCTCTTGTGCTAATGTTGAGGCCCTCTTCTGGTTTCTACAGTGATTTTTAAGCCTTGTGAGTATATGTTGAAGTCTTGTATATCTGGTTTATTGAGAATAGCAGTAGTTTAGAATTCTTAGGATTAAGTAGAAGTTGTGCTTCATTTAAGTAGGTTATATGGATGTAAAGGCATTTTGTGTTATACTTAGTAGGTTTTGTAGATTATTGGACGAGGGGATGATGGTGGAGTCATCTGTGTATTGGATGAGCGTACTTTGAAGGGAGGGAGTATGCAGATTATTTACGAAAATATTAAAAAGGAGAGATCCAAGACCAGACCCTTGAGGAATTTCTGTTTTATTAACTAGATATTCAGATAGGCTACCTTGCCATCTGATACATGCTGTCCATTAGCTAAGTCATTTCGGAATCATTTGAGGGTAGATCGAGAGTATTCTACTATTGATAGCTGAGTATAAAACTTGATCTCACTTTTAGGTAGACTGAGTTGTTGTGTCTTTCGGCTTTTCCCGGTTGGGATATTACTCATTCTCCCAACCTCTTGCATTTTTAGTATTGTGGATAGACGAAGCAGAACGGCATTAATTCTTGCTTTGGTTCTTTTGCATGTGAACAGAACTAGATGTGACCTGAACCTGTGCTAGAAAGACATGTGCTACCTGAACACCACTACATGTAAACTGATTGCTTCTGAAAGACTTGTGAACTTGCTTCACTAGAAAGTGACAATGGGGCATAGTTGTATCCTCCTCCTCCCACCATAAAAGGACATTTTAAGTTAAATTAAATGATAACTGCCACTCATCTGTTCTTTCAGTTTGTTGATTGTATCTAGCAATTGTAAGCAGGTCAAGGATAAAACATGAAGCAAAAATCCATTTAGGTTAATAATTATGTCTACAGAAAAGATATCAATGAATAAAACAAAAAGGGAAAAAAGTGAAGGATTGGGGAATGTGACATGAAGACATATCTGGAGAAAGTAGCAGTAATAAATACAATATATAAGGGAAAGGGTGAAGGATCTAAGAGTGGATACAAAAGAAAAGCATACATCAAAAAATGGGGGAGAAAATTGTGAGGTGCTCAGGATATGGAACAACTTTTGGTTAATGGAGCTTTGTGGTGGCAGAAGATGTGAGGTCTACAGAAGAATTGGGGTGACTTCATAGTAGAACATGGAAGCTAGAGACAGAAGCAGGATTCCTAGTCATCCTAGTCAGGTAAGAAATGAGTGGGAATAGTGGGAATGGATAAGAAGAGGTAACAGTTGGCTGGTAGCCAACAAGAGGAGAGAAAAGATGGAAACAAAGGCAGAGGACAGGAAGAATTGGATGGGTTTGGCAGATGAGTACAGGCAACTGGTGTTACACAGAGTGAGGCGCAGCAAAAAAGTGGGAAATGCAATCCCAAAAAAAGAAGTCAAAGAGAAGGGAGGACATGTGCAAAAAATCAGTGACAAGTGATAAAGGGGATAAATAGCCAGAGCTGGTCATGAGTGATCCAAATGACAACGGCAGCAGAAGAAAATGGCAGGGTGTGGCATGTGTTCAGCCCGATGGGTGGGACAGAGAGCAAATGAGGTAGAGCAGGGAGCAAAAGTAACCCTTATAAAAGAAACACAAAAGACAGAGCAGTGGAGACATCTCTTAAGAAGATCAGAGAAGGAATGCACAAGGAAAGTAAAAGCAATATCGGTGCAGGGAGGCAACCAACAGAGAGAATGAGAAGGTGCATGTGTAGAGGGGAAAATGTTACAGACGGGGGGAGGGTAGTGCCATGGGCAAGAAGTGAAGGAGATGAGAGTCACTGTAGGAAGCAAGAAGAGGGTTTGCAGATGACACTTAATCACAAAGGAGATAAAACTCCCCAAAGCTATAGTACTACATTCTAGTTATAGCTTTACTTCACTGTCAAACAAACATCTCCTACATATCACAGTTAATAAAATTTGCAAATTTTAGGCTCTAGAACTGAGTATCACTGCATAACTTTACAAAAAATCCCATTAGCTTCCTGTTCCATCTTGTATAACTCTTCTTTTATCAGTGCTAGCCTTTAATCTACTGATAGACATTACTGTACCCTCTGAGACATAAGCTAAATATAAGAGCCTCATCTTATAATGTCCGAACCAATGCAGAAAAATGCTGGATAATTGCAGACAACGGGGTAGCAAGTTCCGTTTTGCACTCAAGCTCATAATGTTACTCCCCATGGACGCCTGTCACTTAAAAATGGACACATCTGCCAAAAATGCTGCCCCCAAGCACTTAATAAATGTAAGGAACATCATCAGCTGTTCCTCTCAAAACCATTAACGTATTGTTTTTAGATTTGTAATATTGTATATGTTGTTAAAGGTATTAATTTAGACAGTTGTAGACATAATATAACCTGAAAATAGCTATATTGATATGACGTTCAGAAAAAAAAATGTACTCTGTAGAGTACAACGTCTATGCCCGGCTACACCCTTGCTTGCACAGACCTCTTTTTACATTAACGCTAGCAGAAAAGAAATTTAAAAAGGTCTGAGTAAGTTGGAACTACTTACCCGTGGACATTAGAAAGAAAACAGATTACTGGAGTCTATGAAGCAAGTCAGTAACATACCTAAAGGAGGCTACTATATGTATCTGTTTTAGCAGATCTGTTTTAGGGTTGGGAGGGTGGCCTAATGGTTAAGGTGTTTGCCTTACAAACAATGTGCAGGATTTGACTCTCATAAGAGATAATTGGCTAAGCTTAAAATGGCTCGCAAGGGCAGTTAGCTTAGTACTAATCTATCAACCTATGAACCTATGAGCAATGTTTGCTAATTACAGGTCATTATCATTAGCTACACTGATAATTCATTTCTACAGTCTCTTTTAAGTTAGTTGCTTAAATCCAGTGATTCGATTGGTTATGTTTATTCAGTAAATGTTTAAATTTGCTTTTCCTTGTGTATTTCATATTCACTTTAATCAGTGTTTCCTAGCATTGATAACAATGACGTAACTTTCTTTTTATTTTCTTAGTTTGTTGCATCTCACTAACATTTCTGTACTTTCTCTTGTTCTTTGTTATATTGAAATGCATCGTCACATATATATATATTTATTATTCCTTTCCGTTGCTTCTGCTTAGGTTTCTTATGCACAGCAGTGTGATATGCAACTGTAAGGATTATACACTTTCAGTTGCTTGGTATGTCTTGTTTAGAACAGTTCGTGTGTAAAACTATTGTATAAATATTTAGGGATTATTGTTCATGTTTACTGAAAATATTTAATTTCTAGTTTTGACATTATACTCCTTTTTGGCCAAATATATGGCTGAAAAAGGTTCCTTGGAGCAGCCCATCTAACTGATAAACAAAGCAGATAAATAAATTGATAAATATTTTGTTTATTTTTATTTATTTGACATTTGTTAACCGGGTTAGTCCAAATGGGCTAAAAACCCATTTTCAGTGGAGACCAGAGGAGAAAAGCTCCAATACAGACAAGTTACAGAACAAATGTTACAAGCACATATAGAGAATTATATTTTATATTGACAATGTATTTAGTTGGGTTTTCCAAGGGAGTGAAAAAGATTTCACAGAGGAGAGAGGAATTAGCTGAGCAATCGGTATGCACCTGTATACATTTGGTGGAGCAGTAAAGCCTAAGGGTTTCTTCTCAGAGTAGCACTAAGGTTGAAAGGGGAAAAGTTAGGAGGTTTTGCAGATGGAAATCAGTGAAGAAGCAGTGAAAAAAGACATAGCAGAGCAGTGGATTAGGTAGGGGCCTGACAGAGACAACTTTGGGTGTTAATAAAGTGAAGTTTTTGTTCCTTTTTGAAGTGTTTAGGGTGGGAAATAGATCTTATGTGAAAGGGGAGTTTGTTCCAAGCTTGGACTATGGTGGATTTGTAGAATAATTTAAATATTAGAACTCTCAAAAATATGTTCATGTTCACAAGTGAATGAAAATTACAGATATGGGAACTTTACCAAACCCCTTGATTAGCATCATGAAGAGAGAAATGTTTCACTGTAGGCATGGTGGACAGCATATTTTCATCTGTACAAATGAGATATTTTCCTCTTTTACACCCTCATTAAATCCTGTGGCGTATTAAAAATATGCGTTTATACCTGTTTGTAACAGTAACCATTCTGGTTTATCATTTAGTAGGGCGATCCTGTTTCTTCATCTTTCTCACACCCTACCTACATTATAGCTCTTTTATGGATCTTTTCCTCAAAGCTGCTGGAAATTTCCTTCAGCTCTGAGTTACTGGTAATACCACATGGTCTATATGACTATGATGAGTTCTGTGCCTAATGTACCAAGTCAGTAAATAAATCCATATTATTTTAGCAAAATTATCCATCACTGTTTGGAAAAGAATCATGCATTTTTCACCCTTAGATGCACAGATTCACAAATAAACACTTTCGTTGTCTTTATGATCCCCCTGGTGTTACCTGATGACCTAAATAAATGACCAGTTTATCCATAAGTGACTTCAGTTTATTTTCTTTTGAACTTAGTGTTTTTGACTTTTTAATGAAACTTGCACTACACTTTCTGCCAATGTCTAGCCTAAATACTACAGTTTGGTTATTAGTTACTTGCTTATTTGCCTGGATTTGGCACTGATTTTCTGGTCACATGTTTTATGTGCCTCTTTCTTGAAAACTATAACACTATGTGAACTCGGCACAAATTATGTACACAAACGACTCCTTGTTTGACTTTCCTACAATATATACAGACTCTTTTTTTCTGTTATTTCTTCACATTTTAGCAAAGCAATTTCTTTTCCACATCTTTTATGCATATGATTAATTGCAAGAATATTTATCGTGATTATATCCATGCCTTGTGTGGAAATTATACAATATGTTTGTCATATTTTCATGTTTTCCAATGCTATCATTACTCATTTTTACTAATTTTAATTTTCGCTGTCCTGCAGACAGCTTTGCATACTTCAAACCCTTCTCTAATCTATTTAACTGTGATCAAACAAAATCACCCACTCTGTACACATCCTCCACTTTATTGGCCTGATTCTTAAATTTAGTACCAGAAGGATGTACAATCTCATTGAGACCTCCTGTCCTTGTTAATAATAAGTTGCAGATGTATGACAGATTTCTTCCTCAGCTCACAGCACTTTGAATATTCGTTCTTATCACCAGAATGCTCTCTTTTTCTCTTTCTCAAAATTTAAATATATTATAAACTTTCAGGGCTTACTCTATTCTCAAATGCAGAAATTTAGCACACTGTATGTATTTAGGCTACTCACAGGTGTAAATCACATTTCTCAAACATTTTCTAGTTCTTGGACAAATTACCTAGAAGAGAGAAACTTTCTGATAGTTGTAGTTGCACCGTTTCTCAAACAAAAGAGTAATTTACTTATTTATGATGACTTCTGACATCATAGAACATTCGGTATTCCAAATTACACAACGGAAGCAATACAGAGGATTACATGCTGCTATCTTCATCAATATTTAATTTTAGATTATACAGCACTTAAATGATACCTGATCACATGATGTGCAATGTACAGTCTGGCAGAATCTGAAAGATAACCGGACACGCATGTCTGACAGAGGCCAAACTGCACATGCATGTCTGACAGAGGCTAAATGAAGCAGTAACTGAAAGATAACCGCACACGCATGTCTGATAGAGGCTAAATGCAGCAGTAACTGAAAGATAACTGCACATGCATGTCTGACAGAGGCTAAACATAGCAGTAACTGAAAGATAACTGCACATGCATGTCTGGCAGAGGCTAAATGTAGCAGTATCTGAAAGATAACCACACATGCATGTCTGACAGAGGCTAAACGTAGCAGTAACTGAAAGATAACTGCACATGCATGTCTGACAGAGGCTAAACGTAGCAGTAACTGAAAGATAACTGCACATGCATGTCTGGCAGAGGCTAAACGTAGCAGTAACTGAAAGATAACTGCACATGCATGTCTGACAGAGGCTAAACGTAGCAGTAACTGAAAGATTACTGCACATGCATGTCTGGCAGAGGCTAAATGTAGCAGTATCTGAAAGATAACCACACATGCATGTCTGACAGAAGCTAAATGTAGCAGTATCTGAAAGAGAACCGCACATGCATGTCTGACAGAGGCTAAACATGGCAGTATCTGAAAGATAACTGCACAGGCATGCCTGACAGAGGCTAAATGTAGCAGTATCTGAAAGATAACTGCACATGCATGTCTGATAAAGGCTAAACACAGCAGTATCTGAAAGGTAACCACACATGCATGTCTGAAAGAGGCTAAACATAGTAGTAACTGAAAGATAACCACACATGCATGTCTGACATGCTAAACATAGCAGTATCTGAAAGAGAACTGCACAGGCATGTCTGACAGAGGCTAAACATAGCAGTATCTGAAAAATAACCGCACATGGGTGTCTGACAGAGGCTAAACGTAGCAAAATCTGAAAGATAGCCGCACATGCATGTCTGATAGAGGCTAAACGTGGCAGTATTTGAAAGATAACTGCACATGCATGTTTGACAGAGGCTAAACGTAGCAGTATCTGAAAGATAACCGCACATGGGTGTCTGACAGAGGCTAAATGTAGCAGTATCCCAAAGATAACTGCACATGCATGTCTGACAGAGGCTAAACGTAGCAGTATCTGAAAGATAACCACACATGCATGTCTGACAGAAGCTAAATGCTGCAGTATCTGAAAGAGAACTGCACATGCATGTCTGACAGAGGCTAAATGTAGCAGTATCTGAAAGATAACCACACATGCATGTCTGACAGAAGCTAAATGCTGCAGTATCTGAAAGAGAACTGCACATGCATGTCTGACAGAGGCTAAATGTAGCAGCATCTGAAAGATAACCGCACATGCATTTCTGAAAATACTGGCAGCCTCAGACACAGATGATGTAGGAGCATAGCTCATGCTAAGTTTAACATAACAGAAAGATGGCCTGCTGGTGTAATTATGTATCAGTTTTTTTCTTAAAGTTTTAGAATAAAGTTGGACCATCATATCAACTACAGCAGTGAAGTGGAAATGCAGATAAGTAATGGTTTCACACTTGTACTTGAAGTTATTTCTTTAGTATGCTCAAGTTTAGTGACACTAATCCTCATGTTTCTCATAAAAATAAAAAAGGTGGTATAACACCAACCCATGGTCACATTAACTGACAAATCATTGTCCAGTCAATAGTAGCAGGAACAATTTTCATGAAAGTTTTACTCTAAGGATGTTTATTACACCCAGTTTCTAAATAGTAATACAATGCCTGTTTATGTGTTCCTTGTGTTAATAAGGTAAAAAAAGTCTTAAAAATGGATTAGCTTTAACTGCTCAGCTGAAGCTGACACAATACACTAATTACAGTAAGTATCATACAGAAACGTTGCAAGACAAAATAGCTGCATGAAGTTAGAACAAGACAGTAGGCACTTATATTCCAGAATTTAGAATTACAAAATTCATATCATACAGGAGGAAGAAACATTTCACCTAAGAAATATAATCATCCTGCATCCCCATATGGAGGGAAGCACACCCTAATGTGCCCTCTTATTCATATTCACATTATTTTGGAGAAAGGGAGGCACTTTGTCCCTAAATGCTGAAGTAATATGATGTCCGCGTTAGAATCGAAATAAAAAGTATTGTGTGAGATGGTCTTCCTAGGGGAAATGAGACCTTCATCCTCTACTTTCTATGAGTATCCTTCACCAGAAAATGGCTGTCATACGTTTATGGTCCAGTAAGCCAAGTCTGGGGAAGAGCATATATACACACACACACACACACATATATATATATATATATATATATATATATATATATATATATATACACACACACATATATATATATATCTATATATATATCTATATATATATATATATATATATATATATATCTATATATATATATATATATATACGGGTTCTTTCAGTATTTCAAGCCCAAGAAGCAGAATCCACATAATAGCGAAGTTTAAAAGCTTGAAATTCAAAACCTCGAAAACCTGAGGTTTTCAATTTCGCTCTTCTAAAGTTCCGCTACAGTTATGTATTCAGGTAAGTTTGTGTGTGTGTGTGTTAAGGGGTTTTGGTAAGGGCTGTGGTGTGTGTCATTGTGTTTTGTTGCTGTGATGTGTGTGTGCGAAGACAAAGTAGCTTGTGTGGTGGTGTGCTTTGTGTGTGTTTGTATGTAGTGCGACCTCGGAGTGAGAATATTTAAGTAGGTGGGGTGTGGGGGGCTTGCCCCCCTGCTTTAATGTAGTAGTGTGATTGTGTGTGTTTGTGTGGTGGATGGTGTGTATGTAGTAAAACCGCGAAATTCAAAACTTCCAGTATTCGAGGAATTGAATTTTGTGGTTTTTAGTTTTCATTGTTTTGCGGATTCCACTTCTTGGGCTCGAGATACTGAAATTCGAGATTTCAGTATTTCCAGCTTCTGAAGTGAATCCATATATATATATATATATATATATATATATATATATATATATATATATATATATAAAGTTTATTTATTTCAATTTTTTATCACATAAGTAAGTTATTGTACTAGACCTTTTTAACAATGCCTGGGATGTAGAATAAAGCATTTAACAGTACTATGTGTCCATTCGTGCAAGACTGGGAAGCAGAATAAAACATCTAATGGTACTATAAGTGCAATCATGTAGGACTGGGGTATAGAATAAAACATTTAACAGTACTATGTGTACATTCGCGCAGGACTGGGGTGTAGAATAAAACATTTAACAGTACTATGTATGCATTCATGAAGGACTGGGGTGTAGAATAAAACATTTAACAGTACTATGTATAAATTCATGCAAGAATGGATGGAGTAAAGAATAAAATATTTAACAGTACTATGTGTACATTCATGCAGGACTAGGGTGTAGAGTAAAACATTTAACAGTACTACATTTACATTCATGTAGGACTGGGGTGCAGAATAAAACATTTAACAGTACTATGTGTACATTCACACAGGACTGGAGTGTAGAATAAAACATTTAACAGTACTATGTGTACATTCATGCAGGACTGGGGTGTAAAATAAAACATATAACAGTACTATGTGTCCATTCATGCAGGAATAAGGTGTAGAATAAAGCATTTAACATTCTATGTGTAAATTCATGCAGGACTGGGGTGTAGAATAAAACATTTAACAGTACTATGTGCACATTCCCGCAGGACTGGGGTGTAGAATAAAACATTTAACAGTACTCTGTGTACATTCATGCAAGACTGGGGTGTAGAATGAAATATTTAACAGTATTATGTGTAAATTCATGCAGGACTAGGGTCTGGAATAAAAAAATTTACAGTACTATGTGTCCATGCATGGTAGAATAAAACATTTAACGGTGCTATGTGTCTATTCATGCAGGATGGGTGTAGAATAAAATATTTAACAGTACTATGTGTAAATTCATGCAAAACTGGGGTGTAGAATAAAACATTTAACAGTACTATGTGTACATTCATGCAGGACTTTGGTGTATAACAAAACATTTAACAGTACTATGTGCACATTTATGCAGGACTGGGGTGTAGAATAAAAGATGTAACAGTACTACAAGTATATTCCTGCAGGACTGCGGTGTAGAATAAAACATTTAACAGTACGACAAGTACATTCATGCAGGACTGGGCTGTAGAATAAAACATTTAACAGTACTGTGTACATTCATGCAGGACTGGGGTGTAGAGTGAAGCATTTAACAGTACTAAGTTTACATTCATGCAGGACTGAGGTGTAGAATAAAATATTCAACAGTACTATGTGTACATTCACGCAGGACTGGGGTGTAGAATAAAAAGATTAACAGTACTATATGCACATTCATGCAGGACTGGGGTGTAGAATAAAACATTTAACAGTACTACAAGTGCATTCATGCAGGACTGGGGTGTAGAATAAAACATTTAACACTACTACAAGTACATTCATGCAGGACTGGTGTGTAGTATAAAACATTTAAAAGTATTATGTGTACATTCATGCAGGCGTGGCATGTAGAATAAAACATTTAACAGTACTATGTGTACATTCATGCATGACTGGGGTGTAGAATAAAATATTTAGCAGTACTGTGTGTCAATTCATGCATGGCTGGGGTGTAAAATAAAACATTTAATGGTACTATGTGTCCATTCACACAAGACTGTGGTGTAGAATAAAACATTTAACAGTACTGTGTGTACATTCATGCAGGACTGGGATGTAGAATAAAACATTTAAAAGTACTATGTGTACATTCACACAATACTGGGGTGCAGAATAAAACATTTAAAAGTACTGTGTGTACATTCATGCAGGACTGGGGTGCAGAATAAAACATTTAAAAGTACTATGTGTACATTCACACAATACTGGGGTGCAGAATAAAACATTTAAAAGTACTATGTGTACATTCATGCAGGACTAGGGTGTAGAATAAAACAGTACTGTGTGTGCATTCATGCAGGACTGGGGTGTAGAATAAAACATTTAACAGTACTATGTGTATATTCATGTACAACTGGGGTGTAGAATAAAACCTTTAACAGTACTACATTTACATTCATGCAGGACTGGAGTGTAGAATAAAACATTTAACAGTACTATGTGTACATTCATGCAGGACTGGGGTGTAGAATAAAACATTTAACTGTACTATGGGTACATTCTCGCAAGACTGGGGTGTAGAATAAAACATTTAACAGTACTATGTGTACATTCATGAAGGACTGGGGTGTAGAATAAAACATTTAACAGTACTATGTGTGCCTTCATGCAGGACTGGGGTGTAGAATAAAACATTTAACAGTACTCTGTGTGCCTTCATGCAGGACTGGGGTGTAGAATAAAACATTTAACAGTGCTATGCATACATTCATGCAGGACTGGGGTGTAGAATAAAAATTTTACCAGTACTATGTGTATATTCATGCAGGACTGGGGTGTAGAATAAAACATTTAACAGTACTATGTGTACATTCATGCAGGACTGGGGTGTAGAATAAAACATTTAACAGTACTATGTTTACATTCATGCAGGACTGGATGTAGAATAAAACATTTAACAGTACTATTTGTACATTCATGCAGGACTGGGTGTAGAATAAAACATTTAACAGTACTATTTGTACATTCATGCAGGACTGGGGTGTAGAATAAAACATTTAACAGTGCTATGTGTACATTCATTTAGGACTGGGGTGTAGAAAAACACATTTAACAGTATTATGTGTATATTCACGCAGGACTGGGGTGTAGAATAAAACAATTAACAGTACTATGTGTACATTCATGCAAGACTGGGGTGTAGAATTAAATATTTAACAGTATTATGTGTAAATTCATGCAGGACTAGGGTGTGGAATAAAAGATTTTACAGTACTATGTGTTCATTCATGCAAGATTGGGGTATAGAATAAAACATTTAACGGTTCTATGTGTCTATTCACGCAGGATGGGTGTAGAATAAAATATTTAATAGTACTATGTGTAGATTCATGCAAAACTGGGGTGTAGAATAAAACATTTAACAGTACTATGTGTACATTCATGCAGGACTGGGGTGTATAACAAAACATTTAACAGTACTATGTGCACATTTATGCAGGACTGGGGTGTAGAATAAAAGATGTAACAGCACTACAAGTATATTCATGCAGGACTGGGGTGTAGAGTAAAACATTTAACAGTATGACAAGTACATTCATGCAGGACTGGGCTGCAGAATAAAACATTTAACAGTACTATGTGGACATTCATGCAGGACTGGGGTGTAGAGTGAAACATTTAACAGTACTACGTTTACATTCATGCAGGACTGGGGTGTAGAATAAAATATTCAACAGTAATATGTGTACATTCATGTTAACAGTACTATGTGTACATTCATGCAAGACTGGGGTGTAGAATAAAACATTTAACTATACTATGGGTACATTCTCGCAAGACTGGGGTGTAGAATAAAACATTTAACTGTACTATGGGTACATTCTCGCAAGACTGGGGTGTAGAATAAAACATTTAATAGTACTAAGTGTACATTCATGCAGGACTGGGGTGCACAATAAAACATTTAACAGCACTATGTGTGCCTTCATGCAGGACTGGGGTGTAGAATAAAACAATTAACAGTACTCTGTGTGCCTTCATGCAGGACTGGGGTGTAGAATAAAACATTTAACAGTACTATGCATACATTCATGCAGGACTGGGGTGTAGAATAAAAATTTTATCAGTACTATGTGTATATTCAAGCAGGACTCGGGTGTAGAATAAAACATTTAACAGTACTATTTGTACATTCATGCAGGACTGGGATGTAGAATAAAACATTTAACAGTACTATGTGTACATTAATTTAGGACTGGGGTGTAGAATAAAACATTTAACAGTATTATGTGTACATTCATGCAGGACAGGGGTGTAGAATAAAACATTTAAAAGTACTATGTGTACATTCATGCAGGACTGGGGTGTAGACTAAAACATTTAACAGTACTATGTGCACATTCATGCAGGACTGGGCTGTAGAATAAAACATTTAACAGTACTATCTGTACATTCATGCAGGACTGGGGTGTAGAGTGAAACATTTAACAGTACTACGTTTACATTCATGCAGGACTGGGGTGTAGAATAAAATATTCAACAGTACTATGTGTACATTCATGCAAGACTGAGGTGTAAAATAAAACATTTAACAGTACTATGTGTACATTCATGCAAGACTAGGGTGTAGAATAAAACATTTAACAGTACTATGGGTACATTCTCGCAAGACTGGGGTGTAGAATAAAACATTTAATAGTACTATGTGTACATTCATGAAGGACTGTGGTGTAGAATAAAACATTTAACAGTACTATGTGTACATTCATGCAGGACTGGGGTGCACAATAAAACATTTAACAGCACTATGTGTGCCTTCATGCAGGACTGGGGTGTAGAATAAAACAATTAACAGTACTCTGTGTGCCTTCATGTAGGACTGGGGTGTAGAATAAAACATTTAACAGTACTATGGATACATTCATGCAGGACTGGGGAGTAGAATAAAAATTGTATCAGTACTATGTGTATATTCATGGAGGACTCGGGTGTAGAATAAAACATTTAACAGTACTATGTGTACATTCATGCAGGACTGGGGTGTAGAATAAAACATTTAATAGTACTATGTTTACATTCATGCAGGACTGGGTGTAGAATAAAACATTTAACAGTACTATTTGTACATTCATGCAGCACTGGGGTGTAGAATAAAACAGTTAACAGTACTATTTGTACATTCATGCAGGACTGGGATGTAGAATAAAACATTTAACAGTACTATGTGTACATTAATTTAGGACTGGGGTGTAGAATAAAACATTTAACAGTACTATGTGCACATTCATGCAGGACTGGGGTGTAGAATATAACATTTAACAGTACTATTTGTACATTCTTGCAGGACTGGGGTGTAGAATAAAACATTTAACAGTACTATTTGTACATTCATGCAGGACTGGGGTGTAGTATAAAACATTTAACGGTACTATACATACATTCATGCAGGACTGGGGTGTAGAATAAAACATTTAACAGTATTATGTGTAGTGCATTCATGCAGGACTGGGGTGTAGAATAGAAGATCTAACAATACTATGTGTACATTCACACAGGACTGGGGTGTAGAATAAACATTTAACAGCACAATGTGTACATTCATGCAGGACTGGGATGTAGAACAAAACATTTGAAAGTACTATGTGTATATTCACGCAAGACTGGAGTGTAGAATAAAACATTTAACAGTACTATGTGTACATTCATGCAGGTCTGGGGTGTAGTGTGAAAAATTTAACAGTACTATGTGTACATTCATGCAAGACTGGGGTGTAAAATAAAGCATTTAACAGTACTATGTGTCCATTCATGCAAGACTGGGAAGCAGAATAAAACATTTAATGGTACTATAAGTGCAATCATGTAGGACTGGGTTATAGAATAAAACATTTAACAGTACTATGTGTACATTCACGCAGGACTGGGGTGTAGAATAAAACATTTAACAGTACTATGTATGCATTCATGCAGGACTGGGGTGTAGAATAAAACATTTAACAGTACTATGTATAAATTCATGCAAGAATGGAGTAAAGAATAAAATATTTAACAGTACTATGTGTACATTCATGCAGGACTAGGGTGTAGAGTAAAACATTTAACAGTACTACATTTACATTCATGTAGGACTGGGGTGCAGAATAAAACATTTAACAGTACTATGTGTACATTCACACAGGACTGGAGTGTAGAATAAAACATTTAACAGTACTATGTGTACATTCATGCAGGACTGGGGTGTAAAATAAAACATTTAACAGTACTATGTGTCCATTCATGCAGGAATAAGGTGTAGAATAAAGCATTTAACATTCTATGTGTAGATTCATGCAGGACTGGGGTGTAGAATAAAACATTTAACAGTACTATGTGCATATTCACGCAGGACTGGGGTGTAGAATAAAACATTTAACAGTACTCTGTGTACATTCATGCAAGACTGGGGTGTAGAATGAAATATTTAACAGTATTATGTGTAAATTCATGCAGGACTAGGGTGTGGAATAAAAAATTTTACAGTACTATGTGTCCATGCATGCAAGACTGGGGTGTAGAATAAAACATTTAATGGTACTATGTGTCTATTCATGCAGGATGGGTGTAGAATAAAATATTTAACAGTACTATGTGTAAATTCATGCAAAACTGGGGTGTAGAATAAAACATTTAACAGTACTATGTGTACATTCATGTAGGACTTTGGTGTATAACAAAACATTTAACAGTACTATGTGCACATTTATGCAGGACTGGGGTGTAGAATAAAAGATGTAACAGTACTACAAGTATATTCCTGCAGGACTGCGGTGTAGAATAAAACATTTAACAGTACGACAAGCACATTCATGCAGGACTGGGCTGTAGAATAAAACATTTAACAGTACTGTGTACATTCATGCAGGACTGGGGTGTAGAGTGAAGCATTTAACAGTACTAAGTTTACATTCATGCAGGACTGAGGTGTAGAATAAAATATTCAACTGTACTATGTGTACATTCACGCAGGACTGGGGTGTAGAATAAAAATATGAACAGTACTATGTGTACATTCATGCAGGACTGGGGTGTAGAATAAAACATTTAACAGTACTACAAGTGCATTCATGCAGGACTGGGGTGTAGAATAAAAAAATTAACACTACTACAAGTACATTCATGCAGGACTGGTGTGTAGTATAAAACATTTAACAGTACTATGTGTACATTCATGCAGGACTGGTGTGTAGTATAAAACATTTAACAGTACTATGTGTACATTCATGCATGACTGGGGTGTAGAATAAAACATTTAGCAGTACTGTGTGTCAATTCATGCACAGCTGGGGTGTAAAATAAAACATTTAATGGTACTGTGTGTCCATTCATGCAAGACTGTGGTGTAGAATAAAACATTTAACAGTACTGTGTGTACATTCATGCAGGACTGGGGTGTAGAATAAAACATTTAAAAGTACTATGTGTACATTCACACAATACTGGGGTGCAGAATAAAACATTTAAAAGTACTGTGTGTACATTCATGCAGGACTGGGGTGCAGAATAAAACATTTAAAAGTACTATGTGTACATTCACACAATACTGGGGTGCAGAATAAAACATTTAAAAGTACTATGTGTACATTCATGCAGGACTAGGGTGTAGAATAAAACAGTACTGTGTGTGCATTCATGCAGGACTGGGGTGTAGAATAAAACATTTAACAGTACTATGTGTATATTCATGCAGGACTGGGGTGTAGAATAAAACCTTTAACAGTACTACATTTACATTCATGCAGGACTGGTGTGTAGACTAAAACATTTAACAGTACTATGTGTACATTCATGCAGGACTGGGGTGTAGAATAAAACATTTAACTGTACTATGGGTACATTCTCGCAAGACTGGGTGTAGAATAAAACATTTAACAGTACTATGTGTACATTCATGAAGGACTGGGGTGTAGAATAAAACATTTAACAGTACTATGTGTGCCTTCATGCAGGACTGGGGTGTAGAATAAAACATTTAACAGTACTCTGTGTGCCTTCATGCAGGACTGGGGTGTAGAATAAAACATTTAACAGTGCTATGCATACATTCATGCAGGACTGGGGTGTAGAATAAAAATTTTACCAGTACTATGTGTATATTCATGCAGGACTGGGGTGTAGAATAAAACATTTAACAGTACTATGTGTACATTCATGCAGGACTGGGGTGTAGAATAAAACATTTAACAGTACTATGTTTACATTCATGCAGGACCGGGTGTAGAATAAAATATTTAACAGTACTATTTGTACATTCATGCAGGACTGGGTGTAGAATAAAACATTTAGCAGTACTATTTGTACATTCATGCAGGACTGGGGTGTAGAATAAAACATTTAACAGTGCTATGTGTACATTCATTTAGGACTGGGGTGTAGAATAACACATTTAACAGTATTATGTGTATATTCACGCAGGACTGGGGTGTAGAATAAAACATTTAACAGTACTATGTGTACATTCATGCAAGACTGGGGTGTAGAATGAAATATTTAACAGTATTATGTGTAAATTCATGCAGGACTAGGGTGTGGAATAAAAGATTTTACAGTACTATGTGTTCATTCATGCAAGACTGGGGTATAGAATAAAACATTTAACGGTTCTATGTGTCTATTCATGCAGGATGGGTGTAGAATAAAATATTTAATAGTACTATGTGTAGATTCATGCAAAACTGGGGTGTAGAATAAAACATTTAACAGTACTATGTGTACATTCATGCAGGACTGGGGTGTATAACAAAACATTTAACAGTACTATGTGCACATTTATGCAGGACTGGGGTGTAGAATAAAAGATGTAACAGCACTACAAGTATATTCTTGCAGGACTGGGGTGTAGAATAAAACATTTAACAGTACGACAAGTACATTCATGCAGGACTGGGCTGTAGAATAAAACATTTAACAGTACTATGTGGACATTCATGCAGGACTGGGGTGTAGAGTGAAACATTTAACAGTACTACGTTTACATTCATGCAGGACTGGGGTGTAGAATAAAATATTCAACAGTAATATGTGTACATTCATGTTAACAGTACTATGTGTACATTCATGCAAGACTGGGTGTAGAATAAAACATTTAACTATACTATGGGTACATTCTCGCAAGACTGGGGTGTAGAATAAAACATTTAACTGTACTATGGGTACATTCTCGCAAGACTGGGGTGTAGAATAAAACATTTAATAGTACTAAGTGTACATTCATGCAGGACTGGGGTGCACAATAAAACATTTAACAGCACTATGTGTGCCTTCATGCAGGACTGGGGTGTAGAATAAAACAATTAACAGTACTCTGTGTGCCTTCATGCAGGACTGGGGTGTAGAATAAAACATTTAACAGTACTATGCATACATTCATGCAGGACTGGGGTGTAGAATAAAAATTTTATCAGTACTATGTGTATATTCAAGCAGGACTCGGGTGTAGAATAAAACATTTAACAGTACTATTTGTACATTCATGCAGGACTGGGATGTAGAATAAAACATTTAACAGTACTATGTGTACATTAATTTAGGACTGGGGTGTAGAATAAAACATTTAACAGTACTATGTGTACATTCATGCAGGACAGGGGTGTAGAATAAAACATTTAAAAGTACTATGTGTACATTCAAGCAGGACTAGGGTGTAGACTAAAACATTTAACAGTACTATGTGCACATTCATGCAGGACTGGAGTGTAGAATATAACATTTAACAGTACTATTTGTACATTCATGCAGGACTGGGGTGTAGAGTGAAACATTTAACAGTACTACGTTTACATTCATGCAGGACTGGGGTGTAGAATAAAATATTCAACAGTACTATGTGTACATTCATGCAAGACTGAGGTGTAAAATAAAACATTTAACAGTACTATGTGTACATTCATGCAAGACTAGGGTGTAGAATAAAACATTTAACAGTACTATGGGTACATTCTCGCAAGACTGGGGTGTAGAATAAAACATTTAATAGTACTATGTGTACATTCATGAAGGACTGTGGTGTAGAATAAAACATTTAACAGTACTATGTGTACATTCATGCAGGACTGGGGTGCACAATAAAACATTTAACAGCAGTATGTGTGCCTTCATGCAGGACTGGGGTGTAGAATAAAACAATTAACAGTACTCTGTGTGCCTTCATGTAGGACTGGGGTGTAGAATAAAACATTTAACAGTACTATGGATACATTCATGCAGGACTGGGGAGTAGAATAAAAATTGTATCAGTACTATGTGTATATTCATGGAGGACTCGGGTGTAGAATAAAACATTTAACAGTACTATATGTACATTCATGCAGGACTGGGTGTAGAATAAAACATTTAACAGTACTATGTTTACATTCATGCAGGACTGGGTGTAGAATAAAACATTTAACAGTACTATTTGTACATTCATGCAGGACTGGGATGTAGAATAAAACATTTAACAGTACTATGTGTACATTAATTTAGGACTGGGGTGTAGAATAAAACATTTAACAGTACTATGTGCACATTCATGCAGGACTGGGGTGTAGAATATAACATTTAACAGTACTATTTGTACATTCTTGCAGGACTGGGATGTAGAATAAAACATTTAACAGTACTATTTGTACATTCATGCAGGACTGGGGTGTAGTATAAAACATTTAACAGTACTATACATACATTCATGCAGGACTGGGGTGTAGAATAAAACATTTAACAGTATTATGTGTAGTGCATTCATGCAGGACTGGGGTGTAGAATAGAAGATCTAACAATACTATGTGTACATTCACACAGGACTGGGGTGTAGAATAAACATTTAACAGCACAATGTGTACATTCATGCAGGACTGGGATGTAGAACAAAACATTTGAAAGTACTATGTGTATATTCACGCAAGACTGGAGTGTAGAATAAAACATTTAACAGTACTATGTGTACATTCATGCAGGTCTGGGGTGTAGTGTGAAAAATTTAACAGTACTATGTGTACATTCATGCAAGACTGGGGTGTAAAATAAAACATTTAACAGTACTATGTGTACATTCATGCAGGACTGGGGTGTAGAATAAATCATTTTAAAGTACTTTGTGTCCATTTGCGCAAGGCTGGGGTGTTGAATAAAACATTTAACGGTATTATGTGTCCATTCTCGCAGAACTGGGGTGTAGAATAAAACATTTAACAATACTATTTGTACATTCATGTAGAACTGGAGTGTAGAATAAAACATTTAACAGTACTATGAGTACATTCATGCTGGACTGGGGTGTAAAATAAAACATTTAACAGTATTATGTGTACATTAATGCAGGACTGGAGTGTAGAATAAAACATTTAACAGTACTATGTGTACATTAATGCAGGAGTGGGGTGTAGAATAAAACATTTAACAGTACTATGTGTACATTCATGCAGGTCTGGGGTGTAGTGTGAAAAATTTAACAGTACTATGTTTACATTCATGCAGGACTGGGGTGTAGAATAAAACATTTAACAGTATTATGTGTACATTGATGCAGGACTGGGGTGTAGAATAACACATTTAACAGTACTATGTGTACATTCATGCAAGACTGGGGTGTAAAATAAAACATTTAACAGTACTATGTGTACATTCATGCAGGACTGGGGTGTAGAATAAATCATTTTAAAGTACTTTGCGTCCATTTGCGCAAGACTGGGGTGTAGAATAAAACATTTAACAGTATTATGTGTCCATTCACGCAGAACTGGGGTGTAGAATAAAACATTTAACAATACTATTTGTACATTCATGTAGAACTGGAGTGCAGAATAAAACATTTAACAGTACTATGAGTACATTCATGCTGGACTGGGGTGTAAAATAAAACATTTAACAGTACTATGTGTACATTAATCCAGGACTGGGGTGTAGAATAAAACATTTAACAGTACTATGTGTACATTAATGCAGGAGTGGGGTGTAGAATAAAACATTTAACAGTACTATGTGTACATGCATGCAGGACTGGGGTGTAGAATAAAACATTTAACAGTGCTATGTGTACATTCATGCAGGACTGGGGTGTAGAATAAAACATTTTACAGTACTTTGTGTCCATTTGCGCAAGACTGGGGTGTAGAATAAAACATTTTACAGTACTTTGTGTCCATTTGCGCAAGACTGGGGTGTAGAATAAAACATTTAACGGTATTATGTGTCCATTCATGCAGAACTGGGGTGTAGAATAAAACATTTAACAGTACTATTTGTACATTCATGTAGAACTGGGGTGTAGAATAAAACATTTAACAGTACTATGTGTACATTAATGCAGGACTGGGGTGTAGAATAAAACATTTAACAGTACTATGTGTACATTCATGTGGGACTGGGGTGTAGAATAAAACATTTAACAGTACTATGTTTACATTCATGCAGGACTGGGGTGTAGAATAAAACATTTAACAGTACTATGTGCACATTCATGCAGGACTGGGGTGTAGAATAAAACATTTAACAGTACTTTTTGTACATTCATGCAGGACTGGGGTGTAGAATAAAACATTTAACAGTACTATGTTTACAGTCATGCAGGAGTGGGGTGTAGAATAAAACATTTAACAGTACTACGTATACATTCATGCAGGACTGGGTTGTAGAATAAAACATTTAACAGTACTACAAGTACATTCGTGCAGGACTGGGGTGTAGATTAAAACATTTAACAGTATTATGTGTACATTCATGCAGGACTGGGGTGTAGAATAAAACATTTAACAGTACTATGTGTACATTCATGCAGGACTGGGGTGTAGAATGAAACATTTAACAGTCCTATGTGTACATTCATGCAAGACTGGGGTGTAAAATAAAACATTTAACAGTACTATGTGTACATTCATGCAGGACTGGGGTATAGAATAAAACATTTTACAGTACTTTGTGTCCATTTGTGCAAGACTGGGGTGTAGAATAACACATTTAATGGTATTATGTGTCCATTCATGCAGAACTGGGGTGTAGAATAAAACATTTAACAGTACTATTTGTACATTCATGTAGAACTGTGGTGTAGAATAAAACATTTAACAGTACTATGTGTACATTAATGCAGGACTGGGGTGTAGAGTAAAACATTTAACAGTACTATGTGTACATTCATGCAGGACTGGGGTGTAGAATAAAATATTTAACAGTACTATGTTTACATTCATTCAGGACTGGGGTGTAGAATAAAACATTTAACAGTACTATGTGCACATTCATGCAGGACTGGGGTGTAGAATAAAACATTTAACAGTACTATTTGTACATTCATGCAGGACTGGGGTGTAGAATAAAACATTTGACAGTACTATGTTTACATTCATGCAGGAGTGGGGTGTAGAATAAAACATTTAACAGTACTATGTGTACATTCATGCAGGACTGGGGTGTAGAATAAAACATTTAACAGTACTACAAGTACATTCATGCAGGACTGGGGTGTAGAATAAAACATTTAACAGTGCTATGTGCACATTCATGCATGAGTGGGGTGTAGAATAAAACATTTAACAGTACTATATTTACATTCATGCAGGACTGGGGTGTAGAATAAAACATTTAACAGTACTATGTATACATTCTTGCAGGAGTGGGGTGTAGAATTAAACATTTAACAGTACTATGTTTACATTCATGCAGGACTAGGGTGTAGAATAAAACATTTAACAATACTATGTGTACATTCATGCATGACTGAGGTGTAGAATAAAATATTTAACAGTACTATGTGTACATTCACGCAGGACTGGGGTGTAGAATAAAACATTTAACAGTCCTATATGTACATTCATGCAGGACAGGGGTGTAGAATAAAACATTTAACAGTACTATGTACAGTCATGCAGGACTGGGGTGTAGAATAAAACATTTAACAGTAATATGTGTACATTCATGAAGGACTGGGTTGTAGACTAAAACATTTAACTGTACTATGTGTACATTCATGCAGGACTTGGGTGTAGAATAAAACATTTAACAGTACTATGTACAGTCATGCAGGACTGGGGTGTAGAATAAAACATTTAACAGTACTATGTGTACATTCATGCAGGACTGGGGTGTAGAATAAAACATTTAACATTACTATGTATACATTCTTGCAGGAGTGGGGTGTAGATTTAAACATTTAACAGTACTATGTTTACATTCATGCAGGACTAGGGTGTAGAATAAAACATTTAACAGTACTATGTGTACATTCATGCATGACTGAGGTGTAGAATAAAATATTTAACAGTACTATGTGTACATTCACGCAGGACTGGGGTGTAGAATAAAACATTTAACAGTCCTATGTGTACATTCATGCAGCACTGGGGTGTAGAATAAAACATTTAACAGTACTATGTGTGCCTTCATGCAGGACAGGGGTGTAGAATAAAACATTTAACAGTACTATGTACAGTCATGCAGGACTGGGGTGTAGAATAAAACATTTAACAGTAATATGTGTACATTCATGAAGGACTGGGTTGTAGACTAAAACATTTAACTGTACTATGTGTACATTCCCGCAGGACTGAGGTGTAGAATAAAACATTTAACAGTACTAGGAGTCCATTCATGCAGAACTGGGGTGTAGAATAAAAGATTTACAGTACTACGAGTACATTCATGGAGTCAGTTTATAGAGGAGAGAGCTAAAAGGTTGACATGATAACTTTGAGAAAGAGAAGTAAAATGAGCTAGGATGGCATGCAGTAGAAATAATACAATGTATATGCACTATATGCAATACAGATAGCATAGCATATATACACAAAAAACAATGTAGAGTTACAGACATCATACCCTACAAACATTTCAGTCAAGCAGTGAATAAGTTTTCATTCACTACTTGAGTGACAAAGCGTGACACTGTACAGGATGAATCTAAATTGGTGTGCATCAAAACCAGTACAATTTGCCGAGTAACCACTGTGGTGACTAGGAATTCTTATGGAGCAGACAGCATACCCTCTTGGGAAATATTTTGTCAGTATAAAATAATTTGACATATATTCTGTCAGCGTCTTTGCATTCTTATCTCAGGTTTATTAGCAGGGTATGTGCAGCAAGCTGTGATGGTTTCTACAGGAGTTACATTTTATTCCACATCAGGGTGTAGTAACTACAACCTTTGAGCTGAAAATAAACCACTCAGGCATAGAGACTGTAGGAATGCACCCCCAAAAGTGGTGGTAACAGGCAATACCTGGTGATGGGTCATGTTGCACAAACAAGGAGACAGCAGTAGGATGAGGGTGTATTCCTGGTAATAACTAGTTTCAACAAAGTCAGCTGTGACAGTGGCTGATGTTTCTGCCTGAAATAAGCAATGGCCGTTATCCAAAATCAAACTTTTAAAACTACAACTGGGTGGGTTTGGCACAAGGTAAAGGGTTTGATTCTGGTCTGGGGTTATTGGCTAGGCCTAAAATTACCTTTCATTGCAGTTAGACAAGTGTTCTCCTATGAACAACTAGTCAGACAATGTCCATAAATAAAGTAATTCTTACACTTCATATCTTCAGTGTATTCACCTCTATATCGGAATTCCCTTGTATTTATTTGTCATACTCTTAGATTCATTTAGAAGAACAAAATAATTCAACATATCCAATATTGAATTGTGTATTTTCTATTACTTGTAAGTGAATTGTATAGATTGCCTATACATAGTTAAAACGTTGCTTATTCATAGCAGTTTTATAGTTTTTTTGTCAGCTTTGCAGATGAAATGTCTGGTTTGTATAGTGGAACTGTCTTAGAGTATCATGTTAAAGTCTGTCCTGCCTGTATATATTCACCAACACTTTGATGAGAAATTGAACTTTTGTTTACCTATATACTTCTTGCTCTTGGATTTTGAAGCTTTTCCCCTCCAGACTTCACTGAAAATGGGGCTATCTTGGACCAGTCAAATATTCCAGCTAACTAATAGAATAAGTAAATAAATAAATAAATGAATAGTGGCAAACACCAGGCCTGTAACTACAGAACAGCAGATGAGATTGAACTGTTTTGCTTACAAACTATCTGCTCATGCTTTGTGCATGGATATACTTCCTGAATGCATAGGGTCATTGCTATATTCTAAGTCAGCTGTCCCTGTGGGCCATTTTAAGCAAAGCCACTTTTCTTTTTTGTGCTCAAATTAACTTATCCCATGATAATCCAATTGACCTATCCCATGATTAATAATTATACATTACCCATAATGACGACAACTGGGATCATACCATACATAATTTGAGGAGACCCATGCATGGGATAAAGAATTTAGGAGCTGTTTCTGTCCTGTAATGTACAGGGGGCAATCCCAGGGTAAATTTTCTGTTTCTGATCCATGGATCCAAGTTCTGATTGAAAATTGATGGAGATGAACTTTGTTTTATGTGGATGGAGAGTTTGTTCCAGAACAGTGGTATCTTGTGTGAGATACACCTGCCTCTCCAAGCCATTCTGCTGATGTTGCAGAAGAGGTTTAGATCCCTAGACTGAGTGCTTCTGATACCATTTGACTTGCTGATGTGCAGTAAATCCATCAGTACTGGGTCTGAGGATGCCTTATATGCCAGACACAGGTCACCTCTTAGCAGTCTGTAGCATATCGAGTATAGTTACATGACGTTGAGTCAGTCCATGTAGAACATGTTGTTTAGGCCTTGTATCTTTTTATTAAGGTATCACTGTGGTGTTCCCATCATTGTATGTGTCTGGACAGATGCATGCCAAAGGGGGCATTATAGTCAGTGATTGGCCTAATGTTGGGTGAGTAAAGGGGAACAATAACATCCCTAGATGTAAACGCAATCTCTTTGCTTATAAGCTGTGTAGTATGGGAGGACTTTCTTACAACAATGGACACATGTTGGTTGAAAGTTAGGTCACTGTCTACATAAGTTCCCGAATCCCGTACTGAATTAACTTTTAAGGGATATTGTCAATGTTGTAATTCCCTGGGGTAGATGACTTTCCAAAGTATACAATAATGCATTTTTTGTCATGTAGTTTCATTTCATGATGTTGACACCACTTATTTATTTAGGACAAACCTTCCTGCAGGATGGCTAACTCATTTGGGGATTCAATGATGGTTCCTAGCTTGCAGTCACATGCAAACTAATTCAGCATACCATTGGGATACTCCTGGGGCATGGATGGTTTTAGCTCTCAGGAAAGAAGAATACAAGGCTTATCACAAGCAGGGTTGCCAGACGTCCCTATTTGGGCGGGACTGTCCCGAGATCAGCAGCCTGAACCCGAGTCCCGCCCTGCCGGTTTAAATCCCGGCCAGCCTCCGCTTTGTTTGTTTTTTTTTTTTGATTGTCCTGTATACCTGGCATACGGGCCAATCAAAAATTGCTAAACACGGAGCTTCTTGTGTTCTGCATTAAACACGAGAAGCTCCGTGTTTAGCGATTTTTGATTGGCCCATATGCCGGTATACGGGCCAATCAAAAATCGCTAAACACAGAGCTACTTGTATTGAATGTGGAACTGCAATGCATTAAACAGGAGAAGCTCCGTGTTTAGTGCAGAGCTACTGACTGAGCTCAGTTCTTTAATGTGGAACTCAGTGGTCAGTGCAGAAGTGAGGTGTTAAGCCCAGAAAGCTGCTGGTTATATGACCGTGAGAGTAAATAAGTACAGGAATGTACTACCACTTTTAGTATTCTTGTCTAGGGGACATGAGCCTCAATGTACATAGCAGTAGTTTTTTAAGGCCTACAACTTAACGGTTGCAGGATTAATTTTGTATCTGAGGTTCTTATGCTGTTTAGTAACTGTAAATTAGTTTGACAGGACATTGTGGAGACTGGTATTTTTATGACAGCTTCGCTTGCATAGAAGTAGTTTAAAATCAAGCCATCAGAACTTCACAGCTGTAAAGCATATCCCAACATAGAAGTTGTTTAAATTCTATCTTGATATAAAAGTCTGATTAAAAACATACTGCTCAGGAAGTTAACTGCAAGACAAGAAGTGAATATTACCATCGGTGTTACAGATATAGCATTTGCTTATTTAGAACTGTACATTAAAATGTTTTATTCCCAGAGACGAGGAAATACAATAATGTGTCAAAATAAAAAACTACACCTAACAGAACTGATGTTTATAGGGACAAGAACAATATCTCCATTGTATTAATACTAGTGAAATAAAGTGAACTGGGAACTTGGAGATTTGCTTAACCCCTTTAAAAAGACCCTACAGCTGTTTTCCCTTAATTATGGTGGGTGGGGATTGCATTTGAAATATTGTTAAACTGGTACTGCTCGCCCCTGGCTACTGCTGTTTTAATTGTGAGATGTAAAGAAAGCCAGCCCTAAGGAAAAGAAAGTATACTGTGACAGATTGCAGGTGACTGATAAACTGGGATGCTGGTTTCTAGGTCTGTGTGACTTCATGCAACATTTACAGGAGCTGCAGCCATCTGGGTGTGGCCATCTCAGCCAGTCAGCTCATGATCAGTGTTGCACGCTGAGCCTGCCTATCACTTTCTTAAAAAGTGTGCTAACTGGTAAGGAAGGAAAATGACTGCAGACCACAGATGAGACTTCGCGTGTCTTATTATCTGAAATAACTTAGAAAGGTCAACGACCGTGCTTTGTTGTTTCTATTTACACTCACAAGAGAAAAAACAAAACAAAAAAAAAAACAAAATTCATTTTGCAAAAATATTTCAGCACTTTTTTTTGTACATTAACTGAGAGTTAACTTGACATATTCTGCATCCTCTGCATTTAGCAAAAATCTTTTTTCTAGTCAGCAGAGAGTCTCGTAGAACACAAGCTGTATATAATGATACTGTAAGGCAGTTCAACTAACAAAACTATACTTTTCATCATGCAAGTAAAACTGGGATGAATAAGCAACTTTTAACTAGATATAGATAAGTCTACCATTCAGTTATAAATACTGCAAAGTATAAAGTTCAGTGTCAGGTTTATCAAAGCAGGATGTACAGCTGTCTTTTCAATCACATTCTGCTTATGAATGAACATTGAGTAAAAAGGCAGAATTCAAAGCTTCCTTTTCATCAGGATAACCCAACCTATGAAATAAGCTTATTCCCTTGCACCCCCCTAATATAATCCCTTCTAAATTGTCCTTGACTGTTGTCCTTTAGGCAAAGGGGTATTGGATCCCTGTAACCTCTGTTCGATCGGTATATATTTCATCATAATGAATTATCTGAGCCAAGAAGCTGCAGACTGAATATCCGACTACGATATAAATGAGATGGAAACCCAGCATCAGCTACTAAATATGTGAGGTGCAAATGTGACTTTCCTGTACAAATGTATTAAAAGACCAACACCTAACACCGTAATTGGAGGTTAAGTGCATTAGAACTCCTGCATGACCTGACAGCCTTTTCTGTCTGTATTTGCTTACTTTGGTCTAGAAACGTTTAGCTAAGGCCACCAGTTAAATGTAGAAATAAGTGCATTTCTTGCAGCCTCTGCTCATCTCACTCTGTATTTATTGTTAACTTGTGCTGCCCGTAATTTTAGGAAAATGTTATTAAATATTAATGTGGCTGCCTAATGAATACATCTTTTTTGACATGTTGTGTTTTAAGAAGTAAAACCCTGAATGCATTTGACCATTTCCTTCTGACATAACTACGTGCTCTTTTTCTGCTCCCCCAAATTGTCCATTTATCTGATATTGCTTTATATTCCTTTGAGCACCCTCTTACTGCATTCAAACCCTTGGATGTTGTACTTGTGTTCCTTAAAGCACCTCTCAGCTATTCGTGATTTCACAGAAGGTTGCTAATTTTGCCTCATATTTTTGCCTTGTTTTCCCTGCAGTTTTTGATTTTCTGATAAATTACTGTGGATTACATTCAGTCAATAATGCCAGATCGCCATACTTATTATTCTTCAGAAAATGCTTTTTGGTGCAAAACTCGTTGTTCTAATGACTGTAAGTGAATTATAGTCCCTGGTTTTGTACCTGTGTCCTCGCAGTTATGTTTGGCTTTGTAGAGAATCCTTGAACAAGGAAGCTGAAAGCTATGAAGCCCTTTCTGCAGATCCATCTAGACTCTCTTACTGCACAACTACCCTCAGAATTTTACGCCATGCTCACATCTTGCTATATAAGTACCTGTACAATGTCCAATGTCCATGCTTCCATTCCCTGTACAAAGTCCGTACTTACATTCCCTGTCCAATGCTCATACTTACATTCCCTGTACAAAGACCATACTTATATTCCCTGTCCAATGTCCATACTTACATTCCCTGTACAAAGTCCGTACTTACATTCCCTGTCCAATGTTCATACTTACATTCCCTGTACAAAGTCCATACTTACATTCCCTGTACAAAGTCCGTACTTATATTCCCTATCCAATGTTCATACTTACATTCCCTGTACAAAGACCATACTTATATTCCCTGTCCAATGTCCATACTTAGATTCCCTGTACAAAGTCCGTACTTACATTCCCTGTCCAATGTTCATACTTACATTCCCTGTACAAAGTCCATACTTACATTCCCTGTACAAAGTCCGTACTTATATTCCCTATCCAATGTTCATACTTACATTCCCTGTACAAAGACCATACCTATATTCCCTGTTCAATGTCCATACTTACATTCCCTGTACAAAGTCTGTACTTATATTCCCTATCCAATGTTCATACTTACATTCCCTGTACAAAGTCCATGCTTCCATTCCCTGTACAACGTCCATACTTACATTCCCTGTACAAAGTCCATACTTACATTCCCTGTCCAATGTCCATGCTTCCATTCCCCTGTACAGTGTCCATACTTACATTCCTGTACAATGTCCATACTTACATTCCCTGTCCAATGTCCACACTTCCATTCCCTGTACAATGTCCATACTTACAGTCCTGTCCAATGTCCATGCTTCCATTCCCTGTACAAAGTCCATACTTATTCCATTCCCTGTACAATGTCCATACTTACAGTCCCTGTACAAAGTCCATACTTATATTCCCTGTCCAATGTCCATACTTACATTCCCTGTACAATGTCCATGCCTCCATTTCCTACACAATGTCCATACTTACATTCCCCGCAGACTCTGGCAATGACTGAGATTGAACCAAGTCAAGCAATTATGTATTTAATTACTGACATTTGTTTACGGGAAAAGTCTGACTAGGAGCAGGTGCCCTTTTTCAGCAGAGGCTCAGAGAGAAAAATTCTAAGGTATCATATTTAATGCAATCAATATTTACAATAATACATTTTATAATACAGTTTAAGTGAATACATAGCATAGTAGTCAGTATAACAACACTTGTACTGATGTTCACAAACATTAATATACAAACAGAAAAAACAAAGGACAAATAATATAAATGTGTTTTGAGATATATGATGTAATTTTGTTTTAAATGTTTTAGATATATTGAATGTATATGTAATGGTTAGCTATATGCCTTTAAGTTAATTGGTTTTAACTTGCTTAATGAGTTTTAATTCATTGATTACTTGTGCTGATGGTATATAAACTGCAGCCTTGTAATATGTTTTTGTCTGATGAAGTAGCCTTGGGCTATGAAAGCGCTCACCATTTGGATTAAAACGTTTCTATGTTTTCATTAGCTGTGGTCTGGAGCCTCCTTTGCTTTTTCTGGATTGTATTTTTATTTTTGGAGGAACCGTTTACTCACACCACTTTCTTCTTATTTATAGGTTCATAGGTTCATAGGTTCATACTAGGCTATCTGCCCTAGGGCATTTATAAGCCTAGCCAGAGTGTGTGTGGCTTTCACCACCCCTTAGGATGAGAATACTATACCCATTAGTTTGCTGTGCCTCTGTCCAGCAGTGATACAGAGATGATTCCCGGGGTAAACCTACGATCTCCCATCCACTCGTCAAGATTTCTCTTGAACAGAGTCAGTGAGGGGCTCTGACTCACATGGACTGGGATTCTGTTCCATAGTGTAGGGAGTCTCTGAGTGATGAATCTGTCCCTCCAGCACGTCCTATTTATATCCGTGTTGAGGTTTAAGTCTCTTGCTCTCGTGGCTCTGGTGGATTTGGATTTTTTGAGGTGGAGCATGTCCATTAATTCTGGGTTGGACATGGCCTTGTATGTCAGGCACAGATCACATCTGAGCAGACGGTATGCAACTGAATAGAGCTGGAGTTTCTTCAGTCGGGCATCGTATGACATATGTTTGAGCCCCTTTATCCTTTTGGTGAGGAACTTTTGGGGTCTTTCCAACTGCTGCAGGTGTCGGGTAAGGTACATTCCGAATGGGGCGTTGTACTCAATCATTGGTCTGATAAGTGAAGAGTACAGGGGTACAATGACCTCTCCTGATCTGGATGTGAATCCCTTCATGATCAGGTGGGCAATGTAGAAGGTCTTCCTAACCACTTTGGCAATGTGAGTGTCAAAAGAGAGGTTACTGTCAACTTGGGTCCCCAGGTCCCTGATAACTTCTTCCGTGTTTAATGGATTACCACCTATGTGGTAATTAGGGGTTACCTTGTTTTTCCCAAAGGGTATGACTATACATTTTTGGCATTTAGCTTAAGGCCATGGCTCTGGCACCAGTTATCCATTTCTATGAGACCTCTCTGGAGGATGTCTGTGTCTGATGGAGTGTCAATTATGGTGCCCAGTTTGCAGTCATCTGCAAATTTTGTCAGCCACAATCCCCCTATGTTTGCCTGCACTTCAGAAAAATAAATGCCGAACAAGAGGGGGCCCAGGACTGAGCCCTGTGGGACACCGCTCGTGACCGGCTTAGAGTCTGACATGGCACCAGCAACTCTAACCCTGTGTGTTCTGTCCTTGAGCCAGTTTGCAACCCATTTGCTGGTATTAATATACAAACATTGTACTAGGAATTTACAGATAGAAGTGTGGTGTATAAGATAGTTAGGAGTAACTTAAGGAATACAATAGTGTGAGACAGTAAAAGGGATAAGCAAGTTTAAATGTCAGTAGAGAAGTAGTGAGGGAATGGTAATTTGGTTAATTAGAACTAGGTATAGTAATTTAAGAAGTACAATAAAGTGAGGTATTAGAAGGGGATAAGCAGGTCAAGTGATTCTGTGCTTTAAAGGGAGGTATGTGAAGGTGATGAAAGGTGTTACGATAGCTGTGTCCCAAACCGGGACGGTGTCTCCCTTGGGTGTCTTCTTCCTACTCTTTGCTGTGTAGGCCGCAGTACATATCAGCTACCTATGAAAGTAATGATGATGTCAGAGTGCACTCAGTGATGCGTTACCAACATAGTGAGGCATCAGTCTTGTTGGCACAGAATCAGTGATATATGAGCACAAAAAGGTGTGACTGATTTCAGAGTGGGTGTGTGTGTCTGTGTGTGGGGGGTGGGGATGAGTAAATCGTGGTCCCTTTGTGCACATGTAAACACTGTCACTGCCCATGTCCACTGTTTACCTAATATGCCAACAGATAATGTTATGAACTCTGTCAGGATAGCAGGCAAGGGTTTTCGTCCCCACTGGCTGATGTGGCAGCGGACACTGATACAGCAGAGACAATGTCAGCATTCATCTGTAATGATGCTCAACATTCCTGCTTTGTTCAGCATATTTATTCATCCAGCAGCTATCCTGTGTTGTCCTGATCTGTTAAAAAAGTGAACCTCAGTTCTTGCAATTATTTTACACCATGAGTAAACTTTCTGTAGTTGTTTTAGTACACATTATAACGCAAATTTCAAACTGCCAACATAATGACAGATTCTGGACATAACCACATAACATCAGGCATTTTTTGTCATAAAACTGCCCTTTTACGGGTCCTGGTTTCTTACAGCAGAACATATATCTCTTTACAATCACAAACCTGCCCTTTTACGGGCCCTGGTTTCTTACAGCAGAACATATATCCCTTATGCACTTACAACAATAACAGGATGTTGCTGGAAGAAGATTCATAATGTGTCAAGAAAGTCTGAGACCTGCAGTGTGTCACTAAATAAGTGGTCCTGCCTTAACTTTGTCCCCTTGTCCCTTCTTCTATTCCACCTGTGAACCCCTGCACTGATCTTGTGCCACCATCTCAGGTAATGTAGATTGACTGTTGTCATTTCACTGAATGTTAACAGCAAAAAAATTAACTTGCCCACCCAGGGTGACATGGGGTACAAATCCCTACATAACTATGGCGAGAGATTTACCCCTGTATCCTCTTACTTAATATACAGTCTTGTGATACATGCATACAAATATTCCAAGCACAGGCATTAATGCCCTTCTAGCCAGCCAATATACCAAAACACTCGTTCCCTTATAAGTGTCCAGGCTGTTCTTAAAAATATCTAAGGTAGCTTACTTGCTTTAATGTAATTTGGCAGTCTGCTCCATGCATCAGCTACTCTCTCAGAGAACCAGTTAACACACTTTTCATTCCTATAGACCCTTTTTTTATTTCTCCAAATCTTTTGAGTCTCTAATACCATGACTGGAATGGACCCCATTTCTAACTCAAAGTATGATTAAAGTTCATGAAATTAGTATTGTTTCACTCTTTGATGTCAGCCGAAAGTGCTCTTTGCTGCACCGCAATGTGCGCAGTAATGACTCCTCCTGCAATTCATACAGAGTTACATGTACTGATAACATATGAAAATATGATTGTAAACCCAGTAATGACTCCTCCTGCAATTCATACAGAGTTACATGTACTGATAACATATGAAAATATGATTGTAAACCCAGTAATGACTCCTCCTGCAATTCATACAGAGTTACATGTACTGATAACATATGAAAATATGATTGTAAACCCAGTAATGACTCCTCCTGCAAATCATACAGAGTTACATGTACTGATAACATATGAAAATATGATTGTAAACCCAGTAATGACTCCTTCTGCAATTCATACAGAGTTACATGTACTGATAACATATGAAAATATGATTGTAAACCCAGTAATGACTCCTCCTGCAATTCATACAGAGTTACATGTACTGATAACATATGAAAATATGATTGTAAACCCAGTAATGACTCCTCCTGCAATTCATACAGAGTTACATGTACTGATAACATATGAAAATATGATTGTAAACCCAGTAATGACTCCTCCTGCAATTCATACAGAGTTACATGTACTGATAACATATGAAAATATGATTGTAAACCCAGTAATGACTCCTCCTGCAATTCATACAGAGTTACATGTACTGATAACATATGAAAATATGATTGTAAACCCAGTAATGACTCCTCCTGCAATTCATACAGAGTTACATGTACTGATAACATATGAAAATATGATTGTAAACCCAGTAATGACTCCTCCTGCAATTCATACAGAGTTACATGTACTGATAACATATGAAAATATGATTGTAAACCCAGTAATGACTCCTCCTGCAATTCATACAGAGTTACATGTACTGATAACATATGAAAATATGATTGTAAACCCAGTAATGACTCCTCCTGCAATTCATACAGAGTTACATGTACTGATAACATATGAAAATATGATTGTAAACCCAGTAATGACTCCTTCTGCAATTCATACAGAGTTACATGTACTGATAACATATGAAAATATGATTGTAAACCCAGTAATGACTCCTCCTGCAATTCATACAGAGTTACATGTACTGATAACATATGAAAATATGATTGTAAACCCAGTAATGACTCCTCCTGCAATTCATACAGAGTTACATGTACTGATAACATATGAAAATATGATTGTAAACCCAGTAATGACTCCTCCTGCAATTCATACAGAGTTACATGTATTGATAACATATGAAAATATGATTGTAAACCCAGTAATGACTCCTCCTGCAATTCATACAGAGTTACATGTATTGATAACATATGAAAATATGATTGTAAACCCAGTAATGACTCCTCCTGCAATTCATACAGAGTTACATGTACTGATAACATATGAAAATATGATTGTAAACCCAGTAATGACTCCTCCTGCAATTCATACAGAGTTACATGTATTGATAACATATGAAAATATGATTGTAAACCCAGTAATGACTCCTTCTGCAATTCATACAGAGTTACATGTACTGATAACATATGAAAATATGATTGTAAACCCAGTAATGACTCCTCCTGCAATTCATACAGAGTTACATGTATTGATAACATATGAAAATATGATTGTAAACTCTTTTTTATAAGCCACCAAAGAAAATGGAGTGTGCCTGATAAAAACCACAAATAAATCAAATACCAGTCGCAGTGAATGGACCACCACAAAACTGTTTACCAATGATAATGTACCTGAGAAAACGGCCACTACACGTTTTCTATAAATTGCAGGCTGTTGTGGCAGTTTTCTTCATTTACAATTCAATAAATTGGATTTTATATCTGGCGATTTCATCCTTCATCAGCAGCCTGCAATTTACAGATGTAAACGTTATCATTTTCTATGATGCTTTGCAGTTCGTTTCCAGTGTTTTTCAGCCACTTCAATAACATAATGTTTGCACAGTCCCCAGTGCAACAGTCTCACCACATTACTATGCTTTTCAGTATACAGTCCTTCTGCCATTAGTATGTCACAATCACCAACTAGGTGTGAAAACTGTTTCCAGTTCAGTTTTACAAAACGTCCATCTTCTACAGAGGTTATCTGATGATTCTCTAGTACTTTTTGATAACCACAAACATTCCCAGAGGTAGTTGTCTCTAAATGCCCTATATACCTGAATAAGATCTCCTCTTAGATATCTGTAAGAGACACTGTACAAGTTCAGATATTTTAGTCTTTTATAATAACTTAAATTTTCACATCCATGGATGCCCTTAGTATATTTTTGCTGTACTCTTTCCAGTTTACTCACGCTTGTTTTCTTATAGGTTTCCATATTGTTATTCCATAACTAACAAACAATGACTTCATAATTTCTGATTTCCTAGACTTTATAAATCTTTTTATACAACCTATATTTCTATAACTATCATTAACCAATTGGTTGGTACGATTAGAAAAACTCAAAGCTGGACCTACCCATATACCAAGGTCCTTAAATGATTCTACAGTTTCAATCACTCTGTTGTGTATTAAATATTCACCTTTCAGTTTATGTCTCCCAAATCTCATATGCTTAGTTTTTGATGTATTTATCAGCATATTATTCTCCTGTGCCCAAATGCTCAATTTAGTCAAGTTCTTTGCAGACATGCCTTATCTGTAACACATGTAATCAGTTTACCCAATTTCAGGTCATCTGCATATAGACTATAGAACACCTCAGATGAAAAAATTAGGTCTGAAACATACAATCTAAACATGTAAGGGCCTAGGACAGAGACCTGTGGGACACCTTGACTGTAACCAAGAATTTCACCTGCCCAATTGCTATATGATACTTGCCATGCCCTATTCGTAATCCATGCCGCTATCCATCTTGTCAAGAGTCCCTGGATAGCTGTTCTAATTTATTGATCATCATTTTGTGTATGACCCTATCAAATGCTGAAGTTAAATCTGTATAAATTACATCATAGCACAATTTGTCATTCATAGCTATTATATTGTTATAGAACATCATGTTTCATGTTGTAATAGATCTATTTTCAACATATGCATGCTGGTATATGGTTCTAAGTCCCAAACTAGCCAGTTCTGACAATATTACATTCTCCATTATTTTTCCACAACATTAAAGTAAACTTAAGGGTCTATAATGACTCTGGGTTTGTCTTAAGGGTCTATATGACTCTGGGTTTGTCTTAAGGGTCTATATGACTCTGGGTTTGTCCTACTCTCCTTACCCTTAAAGACAGGTTTAATAAGCGCATGTCTCCAATCTTGAGGAATCTCCCCATATTTATATGATCTCATAAATAATAGATATAATGCTACTGTAAGTTCTTAGTGAAGTGTTCTCAGGTCATTATTACTAATTCCATCTCCTACCTGCACTTTGTTTGGATCCAGTTTGTGCAGTTCTTTTTCAATATAATTTAATTTGATTCCAGTCTATGGTTATCTGGATGTCAATAGGATAACTTATCAACCCCTTTGTGGAGCTAAATGAATGTCTTTGTATAATGGCGCTGTACTGTCCATCTGTGGCTGGTACATATCCTGTTGCCTTTTTGGATGTACTGCGCATGCGTATGTGACTTGCGCTCCCATGCATACCCAGTACATCAGTGCTTTGGAAAGGAAGCAATGGAGAAAAGAAGGTCTCCTTTGCTCTGTTTTTGTTTTCTTTCTTCTTTTTTTTTTTTTAATAAAAAAAAAAGCTTTGGACAGTTTAGGGGTAGGAGAGAGACAGAATGGAGGAAATACAAAGAAAATCAGGTACGTGTCTTTAATTTTAAATAATGTACCTGATTTTCCTAGTATAAGTGTCTCTCTCGCATGTCCGAGTCTGGACTACAGATTTTTTTTTACTTTTGTTTAAATAAAAATAAAACTTACAGAATATAACAACAGAAAAAAGTCCAGGTGACTGGACCTTTTTCCGTTGGTATATTCTCGGATTTAAAATGGGCACGCTGATTGGGCTGCCCAATCAGCATGCTCATTTTAGAATATTAATGGCCAGTCATTGCATAACACAAAATATCTTCTACAAAAATTCTCTCCTCTGATCTTACCAAATGCATGCCATCCTGTCTGAACTCATGTGTGCCCAAACTTAGGCTTGGTCTACACATTTCCATTCTTTTAAACAGGACATTTTTTTCCATTTAGGTATTTACCCAAAAAATGTTTTCATTCAGAGTGACCTGACTATCCTTTCTATATGTGATTTGTGAAAAATACATCCTAACACCAGTACAAGCTATATTATCTATGAGGTGTGTAAGTTCCCTGCTAACAGTCAGAGAGTCCTTGTGGATGAGATAATTTGACCAACATGAATAAAAACAGATCCATACTTCCTTACATTAAAGGGGTGCAAGGCTTGTCTTACTTCTTCTGTTTTTGCTCCTGACAAGCATAACACAATTCAATGATCATTATCTTTTCTGCAAATGTAAGTATCAGTTCCTTTAATAATAGACTCTCCAATTACACAAATATCATCTTTAACCAGATCTGAAGAATCTTCAACTTCGAATATAATAATATCTGCTCTATCAATTGTTACAAAGCAATGATCTTAATCAGCATTAGTCTTATTAATCCCACTGTTTTCATTGTGTTACATTTGTAAGCATGCAGTTCTCATCCAGCTGGCTTTGCATATCTGCAGCTTGAGCCATGTAGTCAACATCTGTCTTTCTCCTCTTTTTTTTTCTTAAAATTATGTTTTTCAATCCTTCCACAATCAGTTTTGATTTATTCCTTTTCACCTACCCTTGCCTCTTTTTTCTATCATCTCTTTTGGAAAAATTATGCCTTTTTCTGTAGACTGAAGGTTTTCTGATAGAAAAATGTTATTCCCTGTAATCTGTGTGTTACATAACAAAGCAGTGTTATTACACTGTGTGATGCCCCACCACTGGCAACAGTAATCAGGTAGCCTCAGTCCTCATCACTGGCACCAGTGGGGGACATAGAATGGGAGGATGACAAGTTACACACAGTATTTCCAGATGTAGCTCTCTGCATCAAGTGCAATTTCCCTCAAGAGTTTACAGAGACCAGAGTCAGTCCAAGGCTGGTTTCTCCCTCTTTCTCCAGATGCACAGTAAGACTCCCAACTAGCATAGCTATAGAGTTAAGATCTCAGCTGAGTGGCCAAGCCAAGACCTCCGGCACCCTCTCTGTCCAACTAGTGCTTCATGCCCCTACACAAATAACTGACACACACACACTCTTTGAAGTTTGATTTATATACAAACACACACCTGGGAAAGGCTGGCACAGGTTTACTAGCTATGCCCCCTTTTGCCCAGACAATAAGGTAGCTATCACTGCCACCAGCCAGTTCCTTATCAGCTACTTTAAGGCCCTTAACAAAGGGTGTCCAATCTAACAGTGTAATGTTACTATTAATACAAATGGTAGTTTGACCAAGAGTAAGGCTATTAGTAGTGACCCACAGTGTCACCCAGTAAATATGCAAGTACTCTCAGAACTTAAATATCTCTACACAGATCAGTCACAATGAAAGGTTTAAATATATTTAATAATAAATATTAGAAGAACAAGAAAATACTCAGTATATATTTACAGTGACAGCAGATTTCAAAAATCACAGGAAATATTTACAACAACACTGCAGGACAGTCTCAAATAAATAAATAAAAACATCTAAATTAAGCTTTGCTATATTCCTGGCTATATCTAAGAGTTCCCTGTTCCCTAGACTTATTTACTCAGAGCAAGGCAAATGTGTGGTGAATGGATCTTCTAGCAGATGTTGTCAGGTCAAATACAGAATACAGAATGCTGTCCCTCTCTCAGAGAGTGCTCAAATTAATAACTCAAATAGTACTGCTGGGATAGCTTGCAGAATTACATAATTCCTTGTCATCTGAGTCTATCCCAGGTGAAACCCCCCACTGCTGGAATCTGGCAGTATTTACCATTTACCTGTGAAAATACATAGAGAAGGGCTTTTCCTCAGATCTTTGGCAAATGGTGGAAGTCATAAAACAATGAAACATTTCTAAGACAATACATAAAGCTGCTTAGTTTTAGACATTGTCTCTCCTTGGTGCACTGAAACTGAAAGACATCATATTTTTTATGGCTTAGCCATAAAGAAATTTAATTTCGGCTATTTTTCTGAAGTTTTGCAAGTTAACCTCTTGTATTCCAGTTTCCCATTAAAATATGTACATTTAAACAGTTACAATAGTGTATTTACATTTCTATTCTAGTCCAGTAGGTTAGATTGTGGATACATTTTAAACAGCACTCTGTAAAATTCCTCTTCAGCACACGTCTGTACAAACCATCTTATATGACCTACAGCTCTAATACATTTGTAACACAAACATCTTATATGAATCATGTTGATACTGACAAATGACATATAATGATTTACAAAATTTCAGATAGCTGGGCTGGCAGTATCTCCTTTCGTGATACACTATATAAGATATTTGTGTTTTAGATAATCATTCGATTCTTGGCTGGAGCGCCTTCTGTGTGGAGTCTGCATGTCCTTCCCGCGGTCGAGTGACGTTAAAGACATGCGGTCGGTGCATGCGTGAATGGGCATGCCTTCTCTGAAAGTTGGGCGTCGGGCTGGCAACTCGGCACTGTAAGAATCCAATGTCAATCATTAGCAGACAGGGGTTCCGCTGTGGCAACCCCTAACCGGGAAAAGCCGAAAGACTTTTTATAATCATTAATTGCATACTCATTTAAGGAATCCATGTTCAGCTTCAAACAAATAAAAAACCGGGAAAAGCCGAAAGACTTTTTATAATCATTAATTGCATACTCATTTAAGGAATCCATGTTCATCTGCAAACGAATAAAAAATGATAAAAGAATAATCAAAATCAGTAACCACAGAAATGTAAGAGAACGTAAATTAAATGCTATGAGAAAAATCGCACAAGCCGTATACAACTAAAGTAAGTGCAGTAAAGTAGTGTTCTGACCGTACACGTTCTGAGAGTCAGGCACAACTAAAGTAAGTGCAGTAAAGTAGTGTTCTGACCGTACATGTTCTGAGAGTCAGGCACAACTAAAGTAAGTGCAGTAAAGTAGTGTTCTGACCGTACACGTTCTGAGAGTCAGACACAACTAAAGTAAGTGCAGTAAAGTAGTGTTCTGACCGTACACATTCTGAGAGTCAGACACAACTAAAGTAAGTGCAGTAAAGTAGTGTTCTGACCGTACACGTTCTGAGAGTCAGACACAACTAAAGTAGGTGCAGTAAAGTAGTGTTCTGACCATACACGTTCTGAGAGTCAGACACAACTAAAGTAAGTGCAGTAAAGTAGTGTTCTGACCGTACACGTTCTGAGAGTCAGACACAACTAAAGTAAGTGCAGTAAAGTAGTGTTCTGACCGTACACGTTCTGAGAGTCAGACACAACTAAAGTAAGTGCAGTAAAGTAGTGTTCTGACCGTACACGTTCTGAGAGTCAGACACAACTAAATTAAGTGCAGTAAAGTAGTGTTCTGACCGTACACGTTCTGAGAGTCAGACAAAAGCTGTAATTCTTTCACATCACTAACTCTCGCAGTTGCACTTGATTTTAACAGTTAAAGATCAATAAATCACAAACCAAGATTGGATTGTTTATGTAAGCTCTGAATTGTCCTCTCTGCAGTCTGTGTGATTTATAGCTGACTAGGGACCTTGGGATGGCTAGAGCTTGCCTGTCTAAAACCTATCCTTTTCTAACAACCAACAGTGAAAATTAAAAGTAAAACAACTAAATATAAATCAAAGTAAATATACTTGTCTACAAGCTATCCCTTTCTTCCTTCAAACAGTGAAAAACAGTGGTAAAAAATAAAATATAAATTCAAATAAAACTTCTCTTACCAGTCAACTCCTCAGTAAATCACAAACCAAGATAGGATTGTTTAAATAAGGTCTGGATTCTGGATCTGTGATGTTACACTTCCTTCGAGAACTTTGTTAATAATGTAGTAATCAGTTTGGAGTTGATGAACTTTGCATTTTTCACATGCCAGTCTTGTGGCATAGGAGTAGGGTCTCTATTAGGGCTGTCAGTAATCTAGGCTTCACCTGCAGCTTGAATAGAGGTGAGCCAAATAAGGATGTGATTGGATGACCAGGTACTTGTATTCTGCTGTGCCTTAACTGAAGATTGTGAGTAAACACCCCTTGGGTACTTCCTCTAGTATGCCAGGGATCAGCAATCACTGGACTAAGTGGATAAAGTCTGTGTATATCGGCTACCTCAACAGAAAACAAGTTGGGGTGCACAACCACATATCCATGTAACACACTACATGTCATAATCTGGAATGAGTATTGTGGTCTGGGTATATATAAATGCTTCTCCCAGCTCTCATCGTATGATGACCCTGACAACTATGTCCGATGTTTTTACTCTCTTATCAGAGAGATTTAAAGGCTGGGCTACAGGCATATGACCAGATATCCTGTGGTCAGCTAATTTGGACAAGAACAGTATCGCTGTCGAAACATTCCTTTCATGTGGTCATTCATTGCCACCTCTCCATCTTCTCTCACATTGTGCTTTAGCATTGTGATGTACCCATATCATATTGCCCATTTCTCCTCTTCTTCTTTCTGTTATACACATGTAAGATGTGTCTCATCCCCTATCCACTTCCTTCTCTTGGTATTAGTTCTGCTATAGTTCTTTGAGTACGTTCTACTACTGTGAGCTCTCTTTCTTGGTATGATTTCTAGAAATGGAGACTGTTCTCCAGACATGGTCTTACCGCTGTTCATTGCAGTTGGATGATGACCTCAGTGTCTCCCGAATGCGCAGTCCTGTGGTATTGTCATTGCAGTTGGATGATGACCTCAGTGTCTCCCGAATGTGCAGTCCTGTGGTATTGCCATTGCAGTTGGGTGATGATCACAGTATCTCCCGAATGTGCAGTCCTGTGGTATTGCCATTGCAGTTGGGTGATGACCACAGTATCTCCTGAATGTGCAGTCCTGTGGTATTGCCATTGCAGTTGGGTGATGATCACAGTATCTCCCGAATGTGCAGTCCTGTGGTATTGCCATTGCAGTTGGGTGATGACCACAGTATCTCCCGAATGTGCAGTCCTGTGGTATTGCCATTGCAGTTGGGTGATGATCACAGTATCTCCCGAATGTGCAGTCATGTGGTATTGCCACTGCAGTTGGATGATGACCTCAGTGTGTCCCAAATGCTCAGTCCTGTGGTATTGCCATTGCAGTTGGGTGATGACCACAGTATCTCCCGAATGTGCAGTCCTGTGGTATTGCCATGTGCTCCAGTATCTGGCATAGCTCTCAAATTGCAGACTTTGAAAGTAGGAACAAAGACCTTTGAAAAGTAGAAACATACAGCTAAAAACTCTTCTCACTTCCAGTAAGTATGTGGGATACCACTCAGAAACATGTTTAAAAAACAGAGAGACAAAAATGATGGAAAAGTATACCAACGAGACAGTGTAGACTTTAATGAACTGCATTGCAAAATTCTACAACACAAGGTCACTTATTTTTGATTCAATAAAAGGGAGATACAAGATGTATGTCATCTTTCTTTAAATTATTTTTGTCACTAGTATGTTGGTGAAGTAGTGTTTTTTTGTGTGTGTGTGTGTATTAGACAGCTTCAAAATCACACGTAATGAGACGGATTCAGAAAACCGAATGAAGGGGTAAATCAAGGCTGAAAATAGCGACAAGCTTCTGAAATTAGGGACATCCTATGCAGGGGTAAATCAGGCTTGAAAACAGGAAAGCTCCTCTGAAATAGGGCAGTTGAGAGGTCTGGTATCCTCTAGTCCTGTGGTACTGCCTTGTACCTCAGTATTCTATAGCCCTGTAGTACTGCCCTGTACCCCACTATCTCATAGTCCTGTGGTACTGTCCTGTATTCCAGTATCCCATAGTCCTGTGGTACCACCTGGTATCCCACTATCTCATAGTCCTGTGGTACTGCTTTGTACCCCAGTATCCCCTGGTCCTGTGGTACTGCCTTGTACCTCAGTATTCTATAGCCCTGTAGTACTGCCCTGTACCCCACTATCTCATAGTCCTGTGGTACTGTCCTGTATTCCAGTATCCCATAGTCATGTGGTACCACCTGGTATCCCACTATCTCATAGTCCTGTGGTACTGCCTTGTACCCCAGTATCCCCTAGTCCTGTGGTACTGCCCTGTACTCCACTATCTCATAGTCCTGTGGTACTGCCCTGTACCCTCAGTATCCCCTAGTCCTGTCATACTGTCCTGTATCCCAGTATCCCCTAGTCCTGTCGTACTGTCCTGTATCCCAGTACCCTATAGTTCTGTGGTACTGCCCTGTACCCCACTATCTCATAGTTCTGTGGTACTGCCCTGTACTCCAGTATCCATAGTCCTGTGGTACTGCCCCATATCCCATAGTTCTGTGGTACTGCCCTGTACCCCAGTATCCCCTAGTCCTGTGGTACTGCCCCATATCCCATAGCCCTATGGTACTGCCCTGTACCCCACTATCACATTGTCCTGTGGTACTGCCCTGTACCTCAGTATCCCATAGTCCTGTGGTACTACCCTGTACCCCAGTATCCCATAATCCTGTGGTACTACCCTATACCCCAGTATTCCATAGTCCTGTGGTACTACCCTGTACCCCAGTATCCCATAATCCTGTGGTACTACCCTATACCCCAGTATCCCATAATCCTGTGGTACTACCCTATACCCCAGTATCCCATAATCCTGTGGTACTACCCTATACCCCAGTATTCCATAGTCCTGTGGTACTACCCTGTACCCCAGTATTCCATAGTCCTGTGGTACTACCCTGTACCCCAGTATCTCCTAGTCCATTGATACTTTCCTTTTACACTACATTGTGCGATCCATTTCTGAAGTGATTAAAACAGTCCTGTGCCACATTCTTTTCCTCTTACACTCAGCACCACCATGCATGTAAGTTTCCCTTGGATTCTCAGTACTGACTTGTATAGAATCCTATTTTCCATTCTGTGGCAGTGGCATTAGAGATATGTCAGCTCATCTGAGATCACTGGCATCAGCACACACATGATGACACCTGTATGGTGTTCACTAGCACACACAACGCGATGACACCTGTATGGTGTTCACTAGCACACACACCGTGATGACACCTGTATGGTGTTCACTAGCACACACAGCGTGATGACACCTGTATGGTGTTCACTAGCACACACAGTGTGATGACACCTGTATGGTGTTCACTAGCACACACAGCGTGATGACACCTGTATGGTGTTCACTAGCACACACAGCGTGATGACACCTGTATGGTGTTCACTAGCACACACAGCGTGATGACACCTGTATGTTGTTCACTAGCACACACAGCGTGATGACACCTGTATGGTGTTCACTAGCACACACAGCGTGATGACACCTGTATGGTGTTCACTAGCACACACGTGATGACACCTGTATGGTGTTCACTAGCACACACAGCGTGATGACATCTGTATGGTGTTTACTAGCACACACAGCGTGATGACACCTGTATGGTGTTCACTAGCACACACAGCATGATGACACCTGTATGGTGTTCACTAGCACACACCGCGTGATGACACCTGTATGTTGTTCACTACTGCCTAATATTTTCTGTATGATCATTTCTACCCTGACCATCACTCTGTTATCCATTAGGCTGCCAGTTTCTTATTCATGTCACAGTCTAGGCACCTAGCCTTACATTTCAGTATTACATTCCTCTCGTGTGTTAATTCCTTTCTAAAATCCCGCTGCATCACAGTCATATCCTTCAGTCTTTATCATTAATGACTTTGTCACAGAACTGGAAATGGCTTGGCTATATAAAGCCATTACCAGGTGAATTTATGTTCTGAATTTCCTGCAGCCTTCTATGACTAATGTTTTTTCAACCCTCCCTCGGGACTGACATGAGATTAACAGACACTAGTGTCTCATTCCTTGGTTCTTGTTTGTGAAAGCGGTTACCATTACCTCCCACATTATTGTGGTAGTACCCCAGTTTCTAAACAGACACCCAGAAGACCTGCTAATGCTTTACTTGACATCAGTGTTATCATCCTGGGGTGCCTGCTGAACACTGGGGGACAGCAACCACAATCCTTATATTGTGATAAAATAAATGTGAATAGCAGACTTTGTGCTAACTTTATTATTGTGAAATCTCAGACTAGTTTGTTCCCACAATCCAGTGATCTTGGAGATGGTATACATAAGTAGCAAAGATGTGCGACTGTTACAGGGGTGTGAAGCTCTTACACAAAAACACTTGGAAAGTATAACATTGAGTTTGGAATCTCCTGTTTTTCTGGTAGAACTGCAGTTTACTTTTCTAAGCACTAGGAACCATATCCTGACATCTGATGAGGATCTCCCTAACTGGAAGGGAATCTGTAGCTTCAGCCTTACCTTCTTGTTACTCGCTGAGCTCCTCTATGGCTTTCCTACTCATGTTCCCATCTGTCCCTATGTTCCCATGGATACCGATCTGTATTTACACACCAGTAATATTCCCTGTCACTCCTCTGTTGAGAAGAAATTATATCTGTTTATAGCAATTTCAAATGCACTGACATCCTGTTCTAGTAGCATATCATGTGAATTCCTCCTGTGTTTCTCAATGTATCCCTATTCCCACCGATATTTTTTTTTTTTGTTCATATTTCTGCTCTGCCTGTTTCACCTTAAAAGTCACCTTTGCCTGTTAGACGAGGTTTATTGCCATTTTTATAGTGTCCTCCTATTTCATTATCTTATTTCAGCCATTTCTCATCCTCCCATATTCCCATACCTTTCAGCTTCTTAGAGCAAGAAATCTGGACAAAGCCATAAATAATGTGAGGACAAAGGCCCAAAAATAGGGCAATTTTGAAATATTGCTCTTACAAACTTAGAAAGTTGACAGAATAAAAAATGTGGCATTAGCATGGATTTTTATGGAGGGTTTGAAGTCTGAAACTCAAATGTCTGTCATTATTCCCTGACTTCAGTATTTAATAATTTGCCACTGAGTTGCCAGAAAAAACACAAAGTTATGAAAAACAGTCCAAAAATATGAGGCAAAAATCTGTACAGTTGAGAGGTATGCCAGTGATATTCCTTTATGTTTGCCATTAACCAACCTTGCTTCTCTCTTCAGCTGGACTACTAGCCTCATTTTCACCTCATTTCTCTTTTCCTCTGATAAGGATTTTTTCTTTCTCTCCCTACCATTAGGCCACATCCACACCCCTTCCACTTTTCTATCAGAGGTTTGAGCATTATAACTGTGTATCCCACATTTACAAGACGTAAAGCACACTAGCTGTAGAATCACATTGCTTCCCACAACATGGTTTAATGTTATTAAATCATTTTGGCAGGAGGGCTTTGCTGCCCTAAGCACCATGTGTTGTGGGTTGTACCCCCCACATCCTGGTTACTTACACATATTAACTCTGAGACTGGTGTACTTCAGAGTATGGGGAATACTCCAAGCTACTGCTGTCTCACATTTAGTGTGTATATGTGTATGTATGTATATGTATATGTATATATATATATATATATATATATATATATATATATATACACACACACACACACACACACACACACACACACACGCACACACGTTTCTTACAGTTTCACTTTATTTAGTCGGAGAACTGCTACTGCAGTCTTTGGGATTTGAACAGGGAATCCACTGTTTTCTTACTTATTGACACCCTTCCATTTTGTTACTCAAAAAGTCTCTCAGTGAAATGATGCTACCCTTCTGCAACCTCAAATTTCTATTCTTGTGATGCATCACTTGCTCGAGGAATGGAGAATGTCATCTTGACATAATCTGTGCTGAACATCAGATCTTTCATCTCCACACGGTCTTTGCACCTGCATTTGCCAGAACTATGCAAGGATATTCCAATTTTTGGTTATGGTCTTCAGTTTGTACTGAAGTCCACCTTTTACCTACATTTTGAGCAGCTCCTCTCCCTAGTTACCTGAAATGCATGCACGGTCCTATACAGACTCCCATGCCCATGGTAGTTACCTGAAATGCATGCACGGTCCTATACAGACTCCCATGCCCATGGTTTGGCTCCTTTTTGCCTATGTGTTGTTGCTGGGTTTGAGCCTGTCATTTTCTTTCTGCAGCTAGAATTTACATACCAGGGAATCCTTTCCTCACTTCCTCAGGCCTTCAGGTTAATATGTCCATTTCATGTTTCTTTTTATGTCTTTGTAACAGTCTTCCACGATACATTTTATTACACGTTTCGTATGATCAATAGCTCCTTTTAATCCCTGTCTGATCTGTACACCCTGAATCTACATGTGAGAATGCCATAGTCTCTGTGTAGAGCTGTCCATGTTTCTGTTATATGTACAATACATGTGCTTTCTCCAACAAGCACAGGATTATGTCACTTTATATCTTCGAGAGGGTAGAAATAGATGACAAACCTATCTAGTCTGTCCTTAAAGTGTATTTAATATCCCACCTCCCCTCCATCCCTGCCTTTTCCTATACCTTTCCTTGACCTGTCCCATGCCCTCTTGAATGCCTCTGTTGATATGCTCTCCACTACCCATTCAGGTAGTTCCCAGATATCCAGAGATATTAATCCCTACAATTTCCTGCCTATGTGCCATCCGTCCCGCTTTGTCCTTCATGTTCAAAGGTTACCCCGCTTCTCTCTGACATGATCTTGTGCACCAATATCAAGTCTCCTGTCTCTGCTGGTCTCAAGTGAGAGAAACTCGAACTTCTTTAATATCCTTTCAAAGCCCTTCCCTGCTGGATCATTATTGTGGTTGCCCTCCAGACTTGTTTCAGCAGCCTGGTGTCCCTTTCCTTCTAAGGCTTCTAGAACTCCATGTTACCTAAAGTGTCATCTGTGTAGGGCCCAGCATAGTGGAATCATATCTTTGCTCTGCAGACAATTCCCACTGATACAACACACCAGTAATCCCAGACTATCTCCCCGATGATATACCCTAGTATGCCCAGACTATTCCCAATGATACATCCCTGTATTCTCAGACTATCACTCTGATGTTACACCCCAGTATTCTCAGACTACCCCCTGATGATACACCCTATCATTCTTAGACTATCCCCCTGATGATGTACCCCAGCATTCTCACACTGTTCCCCTAATAAAACACCCCAGTATTCTTAGACTAGCCCCCTGATGATACACCATAGTGTATTCTCAGACTATCCCCCTGATAATGTACCCCAATATTCTCAGAGTATCCCAGTACTCCCAGACTATCCCCTGATGATATACTCCAATATTCTCAAGTTATCCCCCTGATGGTACACCCCAGTATCCTCAGACTATCACTCTGATGTTACACCCCAGTATTCTCAGACTATCACCCTGTTATACCCCAGTATTCTCAGACTATCACCCTGTTACACCCCAGTATTCTCAGACTTTCCCAGTACTCCCAGACTATCCCTCTGATGATATTCCCCAATATTCTCAGGCTATCCCCCTGATGATGCATCCCAGTATCCTCAAACTATAAGCCTGATGTTACACCCCAGTATTTCCAGACTATCCCCTCGATGATATACCCCAATATTCCCAGGCTATCCTCCTGATGGTATACCCATATTTCTCACTCTGTTTAGTGCTCCCTCTGTTGTCCATGGTGTTCCTGGGGGGTGATCAGTCCAGCTGTGCTCAACACCCTCGGATCCTTATCCCACTCTGCTGCCAACATTTTTATACCCTACAACTCATATGTCACACTAGGTCAGTTGTTACACAAGTGCAAGACTTTACATTTATTTGCAGTGAACTTTAACAACCCACATGGTCAGCCTTTTCAGAGCCTTACCTTATACTACCTGTCAGACATTCATAAATCCAGTTCCTTATCTCTCAGACTTTATTTATTTTTTATTTGTATTTATTTATTTAACATTTGTTAACCAAGAAAGTCCGACTTGGAACAAAGCCAATTTTCAGTGGAGGCCCAGGGAGAAATGCTCCAGATGCATGTCTTTGAACGTGGGAGGAAACCGGAGCACCCGGAGGGAACCCACACAAATGCAGGGAGGACATATAGACTCCACACAGAAGGCACCCCAGCCGAGAATCGAGCCGGAGAACCTCTTGCTGTGAGGCGACAACACTACCGATGTACCACTGCGCCGTCTGACTTCAAAAATCCAGCTCCTTACCTCTCAGACATTCAGCAATCCAGTTCCTTGGTGTTGGTCCTGTTCCCAGCCCTTCTAGCCTTCTTATATTATTCCTCTGTGGACTGAATCAAAGGCTTTGTGGAATTTCAATAAGATCATTCTTTTGGTGTCTCCTGTCACTCTTACCTGTAACTCAGTTGTAAAACTGGATCAGGCCTTCTGGCTATCCGCCCATGGTGGTTAATGTCCTAGGGATTGTTATCCTCTAGAAATGTATCCACCCTTCACCCTTCCACTTAGGATTCTCTTCATAACTTTTCTTGACACTGGTGATAAGTTAAAAGGCCTGTAGGTATTTCAGTTTTTCCTCCTTCCCCTTCGTGTACGAGAGTATCACAGTCGATATCTTCCTTTCATTGGGCACTTTTACATTACCTAGTGATCTGCAGAAGATCATTGTCAGGAGGTCTGACAGCATGTTAACTGGATTCCAGGGGATTCCGGGAGTTAGTCTGTTTGATCTTTGTGCTTGGTGCTCCCTAAGGATAAGCAGTTCCATCTCCCCCTCCTTCTGTCATGGTGCCTGTTCCAATTTTCTTCTCATCTGCCCTACCTCCCTCTATTCTGAGCACAAGAAAGAACCAGTTCCAGTTCAGTGACAAATCCATTACTAATAAGGCAAAACAAAAAAGTAACTGGAACCATGAGATAAAACAACAGTTGTTTGTTCAAAAAGTATAAAGTCCACAACTTACTTGAAAGGTTGCTTTTGTAAAAAGTAAGAGATGTTTATTCCAAAAGTTTTAAATTCGCAGCTTATTTAAAGAGTTAAGTTGCTAGCACTCTATTCTGAGCACAGCACAGCACCCCTCCCCCACCTTTGTCTGTTATGAGATAAGCAGAACATTCAGTACATCTGCTTCTGTGACCTCCCATCCATGTTTGCATAGCCTGGCAATTTCTGATCTTCCCTTTCTCCTTTCTGCTATGTACCATAAGAAATCTCTTGCCTCACTCCTGGATCCCACCTGATAGCTCCCTTTTAACTTTAGGCTTTGTTCCCATTATCACCTTTTAGTGCATTTCTGCTCACCTCTTTATACTGCACCTCGAGCACCTCTCCATTCCTCCTTTCCTCGTCTTGCAGTCTCTTTTCTTTTGCTCTGGTTTATTTCCCATTCCTTTTAGCCCCATTGTCCTTCACCCATCTTTGGTCAGGCTGTTCATTTCTGTTCTTCCTTTGTCCTTTCTACTGTAACCAACTCTTTTTTTTCTGGCATTGGTTTGTGCTGTTTCTGGCATTGGTTTGTGCTGTTTCTGACAATGGTTTGTGCTGTTCCTGGCATTGGTTTGTGCTGTTTCTGGCATTGGTTTGTGCTGTTTCTGGCATTGGTTTGTACTGTTTCTGGCATTGGTTTGTACTGTTTCTGGCATTGGTTTGTGCTATTTCTGGCATTGGTTTGTACTGTTTCTGGCATTGGTTTGTGCTATTTCTGGCATTGGTTTGTGCTGTTGTGCAATACCACTCTTCTCTTACAGTTTTCTCTTGTATCTATGGTCACCTCCTTGTCTCTTGCTTTCACTTTATGCCCCATTTATGCTCATTAAGCCCTTAGTGTAACTTGTCCTTCTTTTCAGCCCGTCTTAATATATTCCTTCAGGGAAACTTTAAGGATTTCCTTTCCCTCCAAACTTAGAGTCACATAGTTCCTGGTATAAGACTTCTGATCCTCCCACATAATCCTCTCCCCACACTCAGTGTCCCAAATTCTGCATACAGGACTCTTCTGGCCACGAAGTTAACTCTGTGTAACAGCGCTTTCTTCATTGTCTCCTGACACATGGCACTGACAGCAACACAGACAACAGGGTTCCCCTACCCTCCTGACATACACCCCTTCTTTGCTGCCCTGTTACACCCCCTCAGATCTGTCAGCTGACACATCACTAGTGCATGTCACTGCTGATGTCACAAACTACCCTACCATCCTGACATGCACCCCTGCTTCACTGCCCTGTTCCACCCCCTCAGATCTGTCATCTAATACATCCCTAGTGCATGTTTCTGCTATCATAAACAACTGTATGCAACACAGCTATCCAAAAGGATAAGCTGGGATTTAACAAAGGTGAAGGAACAGTTTGATGCAAGCTCCAGCTTAAAAAAGGACAAATGTCACCTGAAAGGATACTAAAGTAAGGTAATACCTAGGCCTCTCTTAGCCTCTGCCTAACCCAAAAACCAAAGAACACCCTATTCTAGCCCTCCTTGTCTGGCTGTTCTAATCTGTACCTTGTTAAATCATTTAATATTTCTTGCTTTCTCTTATTTGGTCTGTAAGCATCAGTGTATTTAATTGTACTCACTTGTTATAGGTTTATTATTGTATATGTATTAACCAGTATATTATCTTGTGTAACAACATCAATGTTTTTGTTAATCTAACTATGACCTTGGAGCTTTTCTCCCCGGGCCTCCACTGAAAATGGACATGTATCCAGTTGGACTAGCCCGGTCAACAAATGTAAAATAAAATAAATAATATTTATATATAGCAGGGAAGATGGATAAGTAATATGTACTCTCAGGTACATTAAATTAGTCTTCAAAGTTTAGGAGGGGAGCACAGTTCATAAACATATAATTTAAAAAACAGAGAAGATACAATTTAAAGATGGAATACAGACAACTGCGACATAATGTGGGGAACCATTTTTTCAAAGAGAAGGTGGTGGGTATATGAACATCTTCATGAGTAGACTGCAGATTTAGAACTCCGAGGAATTTAACATGATGCTTAGCAAGCATATAGCATTTTCAGAAATGAATAAGAAGAAAATCAGTTATTGTAGAATTGTAGTTCATTCAGTAATTAAAGAAATGGGAAGGTTGGGGTGATCAGACAAGTCCTTATATGCCAAGACAGTTTATTTTTGCTTTTTTTACAGTTTCTTAAATTTATTCACATCTGTCCATACAGTTTGATACATTGGTTCACTGCAAATACCTTTTATACACTAGACATCATCTGGTGAGAAACTTGAAGAAGATAACATCAACCTGATTCCTCTGGAGAAAGTCAACTTTATAGTGACCAAGAAAGTGTGCAGTATGTGTAGTGCCTGTAACATTGTTTCACCTGACAAATCAAACCACACCAACCATGAGTAAATCCTGTGAAACCCACACCTAGCCATTGGTTATTGATAACAATACAATGACTGGCCATTAACATTCAAAAACGAGCACACTGATTGGTCAGTCCGACCAGTGTACCCGTTGTAAATCAAACATATACCAATGTAGTCCAGTTGCCTGAACTTTTTTCCATTACTACATGCTATAACTTTTTAAGTTTTCTTTACCATAAAAAATAATAATAATAGAATTAGAAATCCAGACAGTCCAGAGATATGAGAGACATATCACAAAGAAAATACTAGGAAAATCCTAATACCTAATATAATAATAATGTACCTGATTTTCCTTGTATTTTCTCCATCCTGTCTCTCTCATACCTATAAAGTATCTAAATCTTAACCTTATTTTTAAAAAATGGAGCAACAGAGATATTCCTTTCTCCATTGCTTCCTTACACATGGGGGGGGGGGGTGCAGGGTGCAAAAGTGTTTGTTAATGTTGAGCGGAAGTGCAGCATTTCAGTAAAGTTGACATTTTAAAAATTTAGATTTTACTAAGATGCTGCCTTTGACATTTTTTGTGTTCAGTGTTGAGACTTCCGAACATGTGATTCGAACCTCAACACTCAAATTGAGTAGATTTGACTATGTGATAATAAACCTGGAAGATGAAGTCCAGTGGAAGGCATGGAACGAGAGCTCCAGTCAAAGGTATGGAAGATGAAGTCCAGTGGAAGGCATGGAACAAGAGGTGCAGCTGAAGGCATGGAAGGAGAGGTCCAGTGGATGTCATGGAATGAGAGGTGCAGCTGAAGGCATGGAAAGAGAGATCCAGTGGAAGCCATGGAAGGGGAGGTACAGAGGAGCCATGGAATAAGAGGAGCAGGTTATTCCTTTGGAAGCATGTTGACTTGCCTACTATCTCATCCCAGGCAGACAAATACTATACCCCCCTCCCCCAGAATGCATCCAACTACATAGCCAAATGCTGGTGGCAATCATTTAATCCTTATATTTAGGCATCATTCTATGCAAAGGCAAGATTCCATTCAGGGCCAGCGGCTTACCATCATTTGACACATGCATAGTGAGATCTGACACGTCTCTCTCTACATGTCCATCAGGGTTGAAAAACACTAGGCACTCATGCCATCTTGGGCTACTGCTAGGACATATTCATATTTGTCCAATGTGTGGGCTAAAGAGGCCTCGTGACATCATGGATCCTGGCACATGAAGACACCTGTCTCCCTGTCCTTGTCCATCTTTATATGCATGTAGTCAATGTGCCTAACAATGGCGAGACTAGTTACTAGAGCATTTATACTTGTGCTAATAGCTTTAGAAGTGGTGGACAGTCAAGTGACTCATTTGTGTGTGTGAGGGTGGTAATGTGTTTATAGCCAACTTCTGAGACTTGTTCATTCTAGTTGTAGGAAGTTTGGGAAGTGACTTTTTGACTGCTTTAGAATATGTTGGTTTGGCATACTGATGCAATGTTGTGGGTTTTAAAGTGTGGTGCACACACATCATCTTTTTATATGAGAGGGTCACCTGAATGCTGTGCAAATTCACATCTTTCATTCCAGAGTATTTTCAAAAATTAAATGTAAAATGATAATATAAATAAATGTAAATATTTTGTAAACAATAAAAGCTATTAAAACTGTACAAATAGCAATCTTTACAGTGCTAATAGTTGGTGCTGTGATGATGTGAGGTATTGACCGCTACACCAGAAGTAAGGGAAGAGGATGTGTAACATATGCCAGCATAGCTAGCTGGAGTTTTGTAAAGAATGATATGTCATTTTTATATCAAGCTGATTTGTACAGATGCTTGTGTTGAAAATGTATTTGTAAAGCTGTTTATGGTAAAATGTACCAACAGTGGGTCCTGCTAGACAGAAAAGAAATACACCTGTATGTCAGAATGTATTGTAACTGTCAAAATGAATATACTGTAACAGATAATACTGGAAGAGACGAGTTTAATCTCAGTCCAGCTAACTTTGAAAAATAGTCTAAGATTAAATTACATGGTTTAGGCCATTAAGATTATATCTTACAGTTCTGATTGCAGCCAGAGACAAATTGTCTGTGAAAACCAGGACTAGGAATCCTACTATACTGTCCTTGGGGTTGAACTAACTGCTATCATGGAAGGGTAGACGTTTTGAAATTTATAGCTTCCAGATGCTATAACACATCTCAGCAAAGCTCTGAGTGTATGGTAACACATATGTGCTTAATTCTGGGTCAGTTTCTAGTAAACGGGGGTAGTGTGGGAACCAGAAGTGAGATGACTAGATGTATGTGATGTCATTCTGTAATCCAGCACTGAAATGATGTTTTAATACTAGATGAGACAGAAGTCTTAGGGCAGTTTGTTTTTCAAACCTGACCAAGAAGGAAGGCCTCTCACCCATGTCATATTGCCCTGATCTAGTAAGTAGTCAGGTAATAGTACTTCTTTAGATCAGTCAGGCAGGAAAATATAGTGAGATTAGTCAAGTACACTGATGTTCCACTCACTAGACTAAACAAGACTAATCAAGGAGAAAGTTACTGTCAGCTGCCTGTCAGGTGCCAGGATCCGCCACATAACACATGCACTCAGGTCACTCCACAATAAGTACAAATATGACACTGTCATTGTCCATGTTGGTGTGAATGACCTGAGACATGCCTCCCTGGACTATATGAAAAGAGACATGGAAGAGCTCTCCGATCTTGTAGCCCATGGAGGTATGACCCTAGCCCTGAGTAGCATTCTGCCATCGCCCAGAATGATACTACAGTACAAGGACAAAATGATTGACTTCAACAATTGGCTAAGCTTCTGGTGTCATTCTAAGGGGATCCAGTATTTGTCTGCCTGGGACAACATGATCGACATTCCACGATGCTTTGCCAGAGATGGCCTGCACCTGTCGCCCTTAGGATTCCGGATACTGGCTAAGGCTCTTGCCACCCCTATAAAGCCTTTTTTAGGCAAGGTTCAAATGACAAATTCACCACTGTAACAGGTACAAGCAAGCAAAATCTGAGAGTAATGCTACTCAATGCTAGAAGTCTAAACCTCAAAATGCACTCACTCGAGGCACTCCTTAAAATGGAGAACATTGACATTTGTGCAGTGACAGAGACCTGGTTCAAAGCTCCAGAGAGTACCTCTGCATTACGAGGCTTCAATTCATACCACACCTTTCGGCCACCTAACCCAGAAAGAAGCACTAAAGGCGGAGGTGTGTCCATATTCATTAAGGATATCCACACCACCAGGCTAGTTGCACAGCATAATGCATCCGAGATTATCCAAGTGCAACTAACTCTGGGCAAGACCGCAATCCAAATTGTAGCTTGCTACACACCCCCCCCCCACACCATGCCCCAGGATTCACACTCCTCATTTCTTGATACACTGGAAAGTATTAGGGTACAACCCAACACCCTAATAATGGGTGATTTCAACTACCCCACCATTAACTGGGAAAACTACTCATGTACCAACTCTTTTGCTCAACGGTTTCTAGAATTCATAAATTCCAATGCCTTGGATCAACTTATTCACACCCCCACTAGGGGCAGCAATATCCTAGACCTGGTCATTACCAACATGGGAAACCGGTGTTCCACACCAGAGGTCAGTTCCTCATTTGTCAGATCTGACCACAAGCTAATTAGCCTAGACATCCACATCCCACCCCCACCCCCAATTAGGGAAACCATCATAAAAAAACTTCTCCAAAGCCAACTTCACACTTCTTAAGACAGAAGTGGCAAACTTCATGACACCCATGCAGACGGACAATAGAGGTATGACTGCCGACTCCTACACAAATGCACTTTATAAGCACTTACACGAGTGCATGGATCATGCTATCCCTAATAGAACCAAGATGTTATTCTCCAAAAAAGGAAGCCATTCTGGTGGTCCTCTGCCATAAACAAACTCTACAACAGAAGAAAGAAACTGTTGCAAAAAAGAGTAAAATCCCATGACTGGAGGAACTTCCTGGTCAACCTCAGTAAGAAGCTGAGATCCCTCATAAAATCCTCCAAAGCTAGTTACGAAAATAAAATTGCCACTGACTCTAAAGACAACCACAAAGCATTCTATAACTATGTCAAGAATCTAAATGGGAACACTCAGATCTGCTCTGAGTTACAGCACAATAGCACTAAATATACAGAACCAACTGATATTGCCAACATCCTAGCAGATAGGTTCAGTGCTAACTTTAGCCCCCTCACACCCCCTAGAGGGCCCATCTCTATACCGGAAGAATGCAAAGTTCCTATAATCACGGCTGCACAGGTAAAAAACACACTCTCCAAAGCCAAGAACACAGCATCCATGGGACCTGACAATATCCCAGGCTACGTTCTACATGAACTACAGAATGAACTGGCACCCTACCTAAGTACCATGTTCAATCATAGCCTCACCTCAGGCTTTGTACCCACTGAATGGTGCACCGTGACGGTTATCCCACTCCACAGAGGGGGAGCCATGATGGACCCCGGGAACTACCGCCCCATTAGCCTGACGAGCCTGGTCTGCAAGGCCATGGAATGTATCATCGTGTAACTCATAAACAAAGACATTGGTAATCTTCAAACTCTGGACCCTACCCAGTTTGGATTTGTAAAAGGCAGATCATGTCTCCTAAACCTGATTGACTTCTTTGAAGCAGTCACCAAAGCCATAGATGATGGTAAAATGGTTCACACAGCTTATCTAGATCTCGCCAAGGCTTTCAACACCATCCCCCCACTCTGGAATTATAGATAAGCTCACTAAACTAGATATAAATCCCTATGTCACAAGATGAGTTGCCAATTGGCTCATGGACAGAACCCACACTGTGAAAGTAGCGGATTCCAAATCCGACATCAGACCAGTGACAAGTGGAGTACCACAGGGTTCAGTCCTGGATCCTGTCCTGTTTGGTATCTACTTCTCTGAGGTGCAGATCAACACGGAAGGTCTTTGGCTAACAAAGTTTGCAAATGACTGCAACCTAGGAGCCATAATCGAAACTCCTAACGACGTGGAAAAACTACAAAAGGGCCTCACTGAGACAGATACCTGGTGTCAAAGCCATGGCCTGAAGCTCAATGCCAAAAGGTGTATTGTCATCCTCTTTGGTAAAAACTCTGTACCCATGAACTACCACATAGCTGGTAGTCTACTTAATGCCGAAAATGTGATAAGAGACCTTGGGACACAGGTGGACAGTAGTTTCTCCTTTGATAATCACATTGCCACAGTGGTCAGGAAATCCTTCTACATGGCTCATCTCATCACAAAAGGATTCTCATCCAGAAAAAAAGAGGTCATTGTTCCCCTCTACTCATCACTCATTAGACCCATTATAGAGTACGACGCCCCTTTTGGTATGTATCTCACAAGACATATACAACTGGAAAGACCACAGAAATACCTCACAAAGTGGATTACTGGCCTCAAACAGATGCCCTATGCAGACCGTCTCAAAAAACTACAGCTTTACTCCATCACATATCGCCTACTCAGGGGCGATCTCTGCCTAACATACAAAGCTATGTCAAACCCAGAGCTGTTGGACATGCTCCACTTAAAGAAATCCCAATCCCTCCGAGCTACACGTTCTAGGGACCTAAACCTTGTCACCACAATAAACAGAACATGCTGGAGGGATAGATTCATGTCCCAGAGACTTCCCATACTCTGGAAAAGACTACCTATCTATGTCAAAGAGAGCTCCTCATTAGCACTCTTCAAGAAAAATCTTGATGATTGGATGTGAAATGGGAAATTCACCCCGGGGATCACTTCTGTGGCTCTGCTCGACAGGGGCACAGGAAAATAATTTTCTTGGGTGGCGAAAGCCAGGGTACATTTTTTGGCTAGGCTTGTATGGGCCAGAGACTTCCCATACTCTGGAACAGACTACCTATCTATGTCAAACAGAGCTCCTCATTAGCACTCTTCAAGAAAAATCTTGATGATTGGATGGGAAATGGGAAATTAACCCCGGGGATCACATCTGTGGCTCTGCTCGACAGGGGCACAGGAAAATAATTCTCTTGGGTGGCGAAAGCCAGGGTACAGTTTTTGGCTAGGCCTGTATGGGCCCTAGGGCTGATAGCCTAGTACCTACCTATGAAGTACTGTTTTTCTGCAACTGTGTGAATCCATCCATCTACATTATTTTTAATATTTCCTGTGTTGAAACTATGGTGTTTATTGTAAATAGGCATTTAGTATTTTCATGTTCTATTTATTATTAAATATATTTAAATTTTCATTGTGGCTGGCCTTTTACAGAATATTCTAACCTTTGAGAGTACTTATATTTATTTGCTGACACTGTGGCCTTTCCTGAAAGCTTTGCTGCTAGGTCAAACACTACCATTGGTATTCTCAGTATAATTGGGTACCCTTGTAAGAGCCTATGAGTAGCTGGCTTTATAGTATTTTGGACTATGATGCTGTGTCAGAGATGGTCAGCATCTCTCTCACTTGGGTTTCAGGCTTCTGGCAAAGCCCTTGTCTCCCCATAGTGTCTTTTTTTTAGGAAGAGTGATGAGGTTAAAACTACCAACATAAAAATTTCAACAAGATACAAATTAATGGTCATGCTGCTAAATGGTAGGAGTCTAAACATGAAACTACAATCATTGCAAGCATTCTTAACTCTGGAAAATGCTGACATCTGCGCAGTCACTGAAACCTGGTTGAAAGCTGTGGAGGACACCCCAGGTTTACCTTGTTACTCATCCTATCATATATTCAGACCCCAAACTGTTGGCAGTATAGCCAAAGGAGGTGGAGTTTCAATATATATTAAAGACATACATATCTCTAGGCTGGTCAAACAGTATGACACACAGGAGACACTCCAGGTGCAGTTAACCATTGACAAGACCCTATACAAATCACAGCTAGCTACCGGCCCCCAAATCTGACTCAAGATGCCCAATCTGCCTATCTGGACCTCTTTGAATCTATCAAGATTCATCCCTTTACCCTGATCCTGGGTGACTTTAATTACCCAATCATAAACTAGAAGAACTACTCATGCCAGAACACAAATGCTCAGAGATTCCTCAATTTTTGTCAATGCAAATGCTTTGGAACAGCTAGTAGATACCCTGACAAGAGGTGGTAATATCTTGGACTTGGTATTAACCAACATGAGTAACCACTGCAGCATCCCTGCAGTATCATTCTCCCTGGTAAGATCTGACCATAAAGCGGTCTCTTTCAAAGTCACCATCTCCCCCAACCCCCCTCTAGCTAGAGTCAAACAAAAAAACTTCTCCAAAGCTGATTACAGCTTCCTGAGGGATGGTATAAACAGCTTCACAGCCCCATCCCCCTCTCTAGGAAGTGGCACCAGTATCCAAAATTATACCAAAGCACTATACAGACATTTATATAGATGCATGGAATCAGGAATACCCAACAGGACTAAATCATCATCCACAGGGAAGAGTAAACCTGTATGGTGGACATCTGCAATAAATAAACTCTATAACAAAAGGAAAAAAAAATGCTGTCTAGGACCAAGAAGGAGTAGGTGCCCAAGTGGAAGCAATGTCTTCTTAGCCTGAACAAGCAATAAGAGCACTAGTGAAATCCTTCAAAGCAAACTTCGAGTCAAATTGGCCACATCTACTAGAGACAATCATAAGGCCTTCTTCACATATGTCTGCAATCTCAAAGGAAGCACCGAGATCTGTTCAAAACTGGTGGTCAAGGACACGGCATATACAAATGCTGTAGATATAGCAAACTTGCTGGCTGACAGATTCAGTGAAAACTTCACCCCTCTGTCTCCCCCATCAATAAATCAGGACATTCCCAGTACATGCCCCCTTCTGCTTATATCTAGGGAACAGGTCATCACTGCTCTCTCAAAGGCAAAAAATACAACCTCCATGGGATGTGATAACATCCCAGGCTACATCTTACTTGAACTCAGACAGGAACTTGCAGCAGAATTAGGCTCCCTATTCAACCACAGCCTGAGTACCAGCTTTGCCCCAGCTGAGTGGAGGACAGCCACTGTCATCCATTTGCACAACATGGCGTGTCCACCCATCCAGGAAATTATAGACCCATCAGCCTAACTAGTCTGATCTGCAAGGCCTTGGATTGAATTATCATGGACCTCATTAACAAGGACATTGGCAACCTCCAAACACTCGATCCCACACAGTTTGGATTAATCAAGGGAAGGTCATGTCTGTTAAATTTGGTCGACTTCTTTGATACAGTCACCAAAGCTATGGATGAGGGGAAGATGGTGCACACTGCCTACCTTGATCTGGCCAAAGCCTTCGACATAATTCCTCACTCAGGCATAATAGATAAACTCTATCAACTAGGTATCAATCCATATGTTACCAGATGGGCAGCTAACTGGGCCACTGATGGAACCCACCTAGTCAAAATAAGGGAAGTCATCTCAAGCAGTAGACCCATAATGAGCAGCGTACCCCAGGGTTCAGTCTTGGGGGCTCTGTTATTTGGGATATACTTTTCTGAGGTGCAGGCCAAAACCAGTGGACTATGGCTGACCAAGTTTGCAGATGACTGCAAGCTGTGCACTGTCATCAATTCTAGTGATATGGACATCCTCCAAGAGGGTCTCACCCAAACAAATGACTGGTGCCAGAAACATGGCCTCAAGCTGAATACCAAAAAATGGATCATCATCCTCTTTGGGGAGAGTAACTTCCCTACAAATTATCGGGTCTATACCAGAACATCGAAGTTTTAAAACTTCGAATGTTCTAATATCGACCCGTTTTGAGCAAACGCTAAAAATAGCGAAGCTGCAGAACACCAAATTCTTTCCTAGGGAAAGAATTTGGTTGGTCGGTTCTGTGGCTTCACTATTTTCACCACTGTGGTGGAAATTTACGGGTCAGGTTCAGGTAAGTGCACGATTGTGTGGTTGTTAGGATTAGGGCGTGGGTTAGGTGAGTTAGGGCTAGGGTGCGGGTTAGGTGAATTAGGGTTAGGGGCGGGTTAAGTGAATTAGGGTTAGGGCGCAGGTTAGGTGAGTGTGCGATAGTGATGGACCTTAGGGTTAGGGTTTGGGTTAAGGTAAGTGGATAGATAGCAATGTATGTACAGTTTAGTGTAGGGTTATTTGTAGGATTATAAGTGTATGTGTGTGGATTGATGTTTGTTAGGTGTGCTTGTGTTGTGTGTATGTGTTTCGTAATAGCGAATTTTTTCCCCAGGAAAAAAAATTACTGTTCTGAATGTTCGATATTATGTGGTTTAGATATTTTAGGTTCGATGAAATAACATTCACTAATTATCACATTAATAACAATGTCCTAAGCATGCAATCAGTCATGAGGGATTTGGGCACTCAGGTTGATAGCAGACTGACTTCTGACCACTATGTTGTTTCCGTTGTACAGAAAGCTTTCTACATGGCCCACCTCATAAGTAAGGGTATCTCATCCAGGGACGAGGAGGTCATAACATCCCTATATTCTTCCCTTATAAGGCCCATTATTGAATACAATGCCCCATTCAGCATGTACCTCGCAAAGCACATGCAGCAGCTGGAGTGACCACAGAGGTTCCTCACCAGGAGAATCCAGGGTCTCAAAATTCTACCATACACAGATAGGCTAAAAGCCCTATCCTTCTACTCTGTTTCATACAGACTCCTCAGAGGTGACCTCTGTCTAGCATAATGGGCAATCTTGGACCTCTCCTTGATGGGACTACTGCATATCCGCAAGTTAAGCTCCACTGGAGTAACCCACATGCTTGGCCTCAACCTGGTCTGTGACAACAATAGGACTTGTTGACGGGACAGATTTGTGTCCCAGAGGCTCCCCCATCTGTGGAGCAGACTCCCTCTCCACATCAAGCAGAGTACCTCATTAACCCTTTTTAAGCACAACCTGGATAACTGGATGGGAAACTGAAAATACACCCCTGGGATTCCACCTGTGTTCCTGCTGGGCAGGGGCATCACGTGCTGACTTGTGTAAACATGGGCTAAACTCTTGGCTAGGCTTATAAGGTCCTCAGGGCCAATAACCTAGTAACTTCCTATGAACCTACGGTGGCAGTACCTCCCTTATAGTCCAGGCAGAAGAGGGCATAGCAATCTGTATCAGCCTTTCCCATGTGTGTGTGTGTGTGTGTGTGTGTGTGTGTGTGTGTGTGTGTGTGTGTGTGTGCGCACGCGCGTACACGTGTGTGTGTGTGTGTGTGTGTGTGTGTGTGTGCGTGTGTGTATGTGTGTGTGCATGTGTGTGCGTGTGTGTGAAAATCAAATCTCAGAGAGTGTGTGTATCAGCTACTTGGAGCAGGGACACAGAGCACTGGTTTCACAGAGAGGGTGGTGGAGGACTTGGCTTGGAACACTCTGCTGAGGACTCAACTCTACAGCTGTTGTCAGTGTGGAGTCTTATTTGGGGGTCTGGAGAGACAGAGAGAAACACTTAAGGGAAATTGTGCTTGGTGCAGAGAGCTGCATCTGGAAATACTGTGTGTATCCATTTTGTTCCAAGCGAACATCCCCCTCCAGTGTTAGTGGTGAGGATTGAGATTCCTTGATTACTGGCCCTGAGGAGGGGCATCACAGGTGCATTTATCATCTTTTCCATAAACACTGTAATATATTACAATGCACACATACTTCAAATTATCTTTTTTCTAAACTTTCACAAATTTTCATTGTTTGAAAATTGTACAATCTACACATACATTGTTGGAACATTTTGTTAACCAGACATAAGCTTTGAAATGACAAGAAATGCTTCTATAAATGCATGTTTACTGAGATATTTACAGAGATATGGAAACATATATTTAATTGTATAATCAGCACAGCAAATAATACTGAACATCTATCAAGATGTGCAACATACAGTGGAAATATCAGTTTTTTCTTCAGCAATATCTAAGGTTCCATCTAATGCCATGCTCCAATTTCCAAGTCACTTGATTTTTGAAATATTAAATACATATGGACATAGTTTATTAACAAACAACTAATAATATTTCTAGTGTACTGTGATATAAACCGACATTTTCAGTGAATTGTCTTCTCTCCTACATTAGTGTTTCACAACATACATCTCAATAAAATGTAGGTCTCTCAGTTATGAACATATAACCAAATATGAAATATGAATTATAATCAAAAATTAATTTCTTCACTGCAGGACATCCCAGAGTAACAATCTTAGTGTCATTTTGTTAATAACTCCTTGCCCTAATACTGCCTATTACTAGGTGGTATGTCACTTAATTAAAGAAGCCAGACCCAAAAAAAGTTCTGGATGTCATAAGGATGTTTGGGTGTGAACTGAAAGTATACAGAGAAGGTGCTATAGGCCTGAGTGAGATAAGTAGGTTAGAGAGTCTGTAATTTCCTTTTACTGCCTTAGGACTTTATCTACCTGTTGTTCTACAAGTTCGGTAAAGGTTTTCCTGTTGCCTAAAATAATTCTCAGATATCTTTGTACTTCACTTGTAAGAATGAGTATCACATATCTACGATTTCATGGCATACGTTGAAACAGTCTTATTTCTGTCCCAAAAACCATCACTTAGTATTTTTTTTTTTATGTTGGCAATAAGCCAGCTCCAGATTTAAACAAAGCCATTTGAAGATGCATGCTAAATATGTTGTGATCTTTGTAGCCTCTTATAAACAAAATATCATCTGTTTAAACAATGCATTTGATAACTGAGGTATTGTAGGGTAGACTTTTAATGTGCAAGGAAAAAAGGTAGAAGTCCCACCGCTGTCCCTTTGGATACCCCATTAGTTATTCTCCCTGGTTCCAAGAGTACATTAATGTAGATTATAAAGTTACTGTTGGGGTAGTTTCTAAACCATTGGGTAACATCGTCTGCAAAGCCAATTGTGTTCAACTGTTGAAGTAGTAATCCATGGTCCACAGTTCAAAGGTTTGTTTTAAATCTAAGAAAATTGCCCCAGGAAGTAAATCATTATCCATTTTCATAGGAGGTTACTAGGGTCCTTACAAGCCTAGCCAAGAGTTTATTCACAAAAAGGAACCTCAGTCAGCACCTGTCACCTCTGTCATTCAGGGACACAGGTGGAACCCCTGGTACAAATTTATGGTTTTCCATCTATTCATCAATGTCGTGCTTGAAGAGAGTCAGCAAGGTACTCTGTTTGACGTATATGGGAAGTCTATTCCAGAGACGGGTCAGCCTCTGGGTGACAAATCTGTCTCTCCAACAGGTTTTGTTAATGTTGCATATTATATTCAGACCTTTTGAGCGGGTAATGCACAAGGAGTTAGACTTATGGATATAGACCATCTCTAGTAGGGCAGGGTCCGAGATTGCCTTGTAGGCGAGACAGAGATCACCTCTGACCAGTCTGTACGATACCAAGTAGAATGACAATGATTTGAGCCTGTCCATATAGGACAGGTGTTGGAGGTCATGGATTCTCTTTGTGAGCTTTTTCTGTGACCTTTCCAGTTGGTGCAGATGTTTAGAGAGGTACATACCAAACGGGGCATTATACTCAGTTATTGGTCTAATGAGGGAGGAGTATTTCTGAATAGTTGACTAGCCAGAGTATGTTTATTTATTTACCATTTGATAACCTTGTGCATGAACTGTTCTATTGACCCTTATCAGTCCTAACCCCAGTACTTGAAAGTATAGAATTAAGCAAAAATATATAATAAGGTGAATGATGACAAAATACGCAGGTAAATACATGCTGTAGTAACCATGCACAAGTAGTTGTTTTTGTACTACTTTGATAAATTCTATGTACACACATACAGATATTTACATAAATTATATGTACACACACAGATATTTCCATAAATTCTATGTGCACACACACAGATATTTACATAAATTCTATGTGCACACAGATATTTACATAAATTCTATGTGCACACACACAGATATTTACATAAATTATATGTGCACACAGATATTTACATAAATTCTGTGTGCACACAGATATTTACATAAATTCTATGTGCACACAGATATTTACATAAATTCTATGTGCACACACACACATATTTACATAAATTCTATGTGCACGCACACAGATATTTATTTTATTTATTTTATTTTTATTTTACATTTGTTTACCGGGCTAGTCCAGCTGGATATATGTCCATTTTCAGTAGAGGCCCGGGGAGAAAAGCTCCACTATATACTACTAAACAGTGTCAAGATATACATCAATATACAATAATAGGAAAACAAAAAAAAAAAAAATATGCAATAAATCTTGTAACAAGTTGTATAAACCTTTGAGTAGAGTCTAAATGTAGGATGGTAAAAAAAAAAGAAAAGATGAATAAAATTAAATACTCTGTAAGAGTATATAGAAGAGAAGAGAGAGAAAGGTCGTTAAGGAATCAGATAAAGATGGGGGAAAAAAAGAGAGCTAACCAGGGTTATGACAAGAACAGAGCCAATGGTTATTTAGAAAGAATTTTAGTTTAGTTTGAAATAGGGAGAGTGAAGTTAGGGATGTAAGGTCTTGTGGTAAGTTGTTCCATATTTTGCCAATTGAGTTGGAGAATATGGAGTCACCTGCTGAATTTTTGGATCGGGATGTTTGGACCAGTATTTTGTTGGTGGAGCGTAGGTACTTCTGATTGTTATAGGGCGTTATGAGGGTGGAGAGTATTGGGGTGTTGTCAGGGTGATGTAGGGCATTATGGGCAATAGTGAGTTGATAGTATTGCATGAGGTGTGGTAGTTCAAGCCACCCTAGCTTCTTGAGATTTAAACAATGATGAGTTCTATATGGAGAGGCAGTTGCAAATCTGGCAATATTGTTATATGATGTAGTAAGTTTTTTAAGATTATGTTTAGAAAGATTTGTGTATATGGAGGAAGCATATAAGAGGGTTGAGATTAAGTGGGTTCTAGCTATTGTAATTTTGGATTCAGGGGTAAGAAAATATTTGATTCTGTAGAGAGAGACTAGTTTTCTGTTGGTAGATTTTATTGTAAGATTAATATGATTGTCAAATTTTAATTGATTGTCAATAGTGATACCCAAGAGTTTTGTTGTTTGGTCAGGAGAGATAATGGTTCCGTTATCGGATGTAAGTGTAAAATGGATAGAGGAAGACAAGTGGGTGGGTGAAAAGAGCAAGAGTTTGGTTTTCTTGGGGTTAAGGAGAAGACAATGATTAGAGAACCATTGTTCTATAGTTGAGAAGGTTTTTTGTGTGAGAGAGTGAAGTTCTGACTGTGTTGAGGCTGAGCAAATGATGGTAGTGTCGTCTGCATATTGAATGCAAGTTGTTTGAGGAGTAGATAGATGAAGTTCATTAATGAAAATGGAAAACAAAAGAGGACCTAAAATAGAGCCCTGAGGGACTCCTATAGTGGTGGGGAGAAGATCAGAGAGTTGGTTGTCCCATAGAACTGCTTGTTTGCGGTTGTCTAGGTAAGATGAGAACCAGGATAGTGCAGGGTTATCTAGAGAGAAAGATTTTAAACGATGGAGAAGAAGCTGGTGATTGACCATGTCAAAGGCTTTGAACAGGTCTACGAAGAATGCTGAAGAAGGAGTATTATTGTTGCGGTTTTTGTTAATTGAGTCGATGAAGGATAGTAAGGCTGTGCTAGTACTATGGTATGGTCGAAACCCATGTTGGCAATTAGCCAGGAGTTTATGGTCTAGTAGGTGATTTAGTAACTGTTTGTGGATACACTTCTCCATAATTTTTGCAAGCGGAGATAGTAATGCTATAGGGCGGTAGTTAGAGTACTCAGTAGAGTCACCTCCTTTAAAAAGAGGGATAATATACGAGATTTTCCAGACTGATGGAATTGTACTTTCTTTTAATGTCCTGTTAATAAGTATAGAGATGGGGTATGCTAAGGCTTTTGCACCTAGTTGGAGGTATTCTGCTGGTAATCGGTCAGCAGAGGGGGTTGTAGGTTTTAGTTTATGAAGTAAGGACAATATTTGAGAAGTGGGTATGGGTTTAAGGTGAAATGGGGGGGGGGGATAGTGCTAGGTGTAAATAGTTTGGAGGTATCTGGGTTTTGTTGATTAGCTAGGTTTAGTATGGCAGAAGTGAAGAAAGTATTAAAGGCATTAGCTGTTTGTAAGGGCCAGTCGGGGTCAGAGCCAGATGGGTTTGGTGTGGCTACTTTACCAGGGGATAATAGTTTATTGATAGAGGACCAAAATTTATGTGGTTGGTGTGGTGAAGATTGCTGAAGCTGAGTATAGAAGTTCTTTTTATCTTGTATGATGGCTTTTTTTGTCATATTTCTCTGTTGCATATGGCGTAATGCTGTGGATTATATTCACATATAAAATGTATAGTGCTTCCTAAGCTCCTGATATTTTATAGTATAGTATAGTAATGCAGTATAATGATGATAAGGTACTATGGTTGGAGTGAAATCCATTTTGCTTGTCTATTAGCAGGTCACATTTTTGAATATGCTCGAATAATTGCCAACGATAAGTTCTTTTCAATACGTTTTGGGAAACGGCAGGGATTTAGAAGTTGCAACTCATCTACCTATAGGGTTTCACTTACTTCGAGTGTGTCTGTCTCAGTACAAGCTTGAGTACTAGCCTTTGAGTTTTAAATTAACATCTAGAGATGATTGAATACTGTTTGCGTAATGTGGCTGAGAATACCTGTAGGTTAGTTCATTTTTCTAGAATATTTGGGATAACAATGTCTAGGAAAGTACTTTTACTTCTTGTGGGATTGGGTCTGGTAACGTCTCAAACCATTTGGGTTAGTGGGTTTAATATTTCCCTGTTTTACTGCTGTCTTAAATGTCCTATCTAATCAAGGTTTAAGTCATCCACAATTACTATGTTATACCTTTTGGTATGTTTCACTATATTTTTTATGGTCCCATTCAATAAATTGATGTTAGAAGGTGTTGGATAAATACTGATGCTATGAAAAGCTTTGCATTACCCCCTTAGCATTACATGAATTAGTGTCTCGGATGGTGGAATTACTTCTGGTGTTAGGGTAGGATTGAGGTTAGCTTCCTTTTATATGAATGCTATTTCCTGTCATCCTTTTCAGAGGTCAGTTATTTGTGGAAATATATTTCTTAATTCTGTCTGGTGAAATCAGTGGTGGCTGGTAACCTCAAAACAAGAGGGGGGCTGCAGGAAGCAGCTTAATGGGTGGAGCCAATTGAAATGGGGTGGGGTGGTGCTTGGCAGCAGGCCAATTACCATTACCTATGATCAAACAACAAATGCAGTCAGTAATTTTCATCCACAGACTACCTCAGTATATACCTACTCATTGTAGACACTTTACCAACTATATACACCTCATATGTCTGAAATCAATAAGGTCAGCTTAAGTGACAGGGAGCCCTAGGCAAAGAACCCATATTGCATGCTAGACCCCCCAGCACTTCCCCTGTCCCATCTACTGTTTTCCCGTCATTCTGGTCACACACCATTCCGGCAGATTACTTCTTTCTTGCTATTTCACATGTTTTACCTTTTAGTTCCCCTCATGTTTCATGTTTTAACACATCCTAACTGCCCAAGATTCTTCTACAGTAAGTCTGGAAGATGCAACTGTAATTAAACTAGGGGATTTGGCCAGGCACTCAGGACTCATAGGGATTTAAATGCTTTGAGGTGCATCTTAGCACCTTTTTCAGCTTCTTGGTTTAATGATGACATGAACAAAAAAATCACATGTAAGGGGAAAAGTTCAGTCTTATTTCTTCTTTCAAAGAAAAATAAGTTGCGTCTCAAGCCTAATGTACAAAGCTAACAAAATATTAGTTCTCCAATAAATTGAGAAGACAAAATGCAAGAATATATACATTTTACACACATCTGCCTTTCTGCCCTGCCAAAGTTAGAGAGTTATATTCTGTGTACCATTCTGGTGTTAGATTAGGAAGAAAGTAAAAGTACAAATGACTAGAGGCATATATTACATGGTGACAGTCTGGGAGAAGAATTCAAAGCACATGCTAATACCGACATGGAGATAGGGAGTATGAACACAGTAATTAGGACTGTCCATACAGATCCATGCGATATAACAGAAGTAAACAGAATATATTGCTGTGCTGCTAAATTAATAACTGATAAAATTCTACCACAGGAACATAGGGTAGCGGAGGAAGGGGGGGGGGACGAAAGCGAATACAATGATGGAAATAGCGAATAGAGAAAAATATAAAGCAGTTAAGACAAGAAGTATCATTGTTAGAAGAGTATAGAAGAGGGAACAGATCAACAAAAATATTAAGAAAGATAGATGTGATAAAAGCAGTGCGCAGTATTACAACAGACCAGGATCTATTATGCACTATTGGAGATAACAAACTAAAAATCTCAAAACAGGCAGAAAGACTCAGAAGATATGAAGATAAATATACGGGAAAAGCACACAATAAGCAATTTACTAATTACCCAAAAAAGTTTTATAGAGAATTGGGAAATAAGGTAAAAGGAATTGATAGACCGCCAAAAAAAAGAGGAAGTAGATACATTTTGGAGAAGTATCCATGAAGATCATGTGGAACATAACAAAGATGCTAAATGGATAGAAGAAGTAAAAGAAAGAATAAGACATTTAAAGGTACAGGATATGAAATGGGATGTAATAGCCAGAGAGATTGAAACAAAGTTGAGAAAAGCCTCTAATTGGAAAACTCCAGGCCCAGATGCAGTACCTAACTTTTGGCTTAAAGTATTAACCTCTTTACACGAGGATCTAGCCATGAGTAAGAACTATTTATATGCACACCCCAAACAAACACCGCACTGGTTAATAACAGGAAAAACAGTGCTCTTACTTAAGAGTGAACCTGCAAGCTACCCTAAAAATTATAGACCAATAACTTGTCTTCCGACAACATATAAACTATACATGGGGATTGACGCTAACAGAGTTTATAGTCATTTAAAAGAAAACTCAATTATGGCAGTAGAATAAAAGGGCAATAAAATAAAGTCATATGGAACAAAGGATAATTTGTTGTTAAATAAAGTTATAGTGGAGAACTGTAAGAAAGGGAAGAATCTAAGTATGGCATGGATTGACTATAAGGAAGCATTTGATAGTATCCCACATTCATGGATAAAAAGAGTGCTTAAAAATGTATAAGATACACCCTACACTGACTGACTACATTACAGTAACCATGAAACATTGGCAGACCACTTTGCAATTAAGGCATGATAAAGGACAGATTATTATCCCAGAGATAAAAATCCAAAGGGGATACTCCAGGGTGAATCCCTGTCACCGTTGCTATTTTGCCATTAATCCATTAAGCTGTTTACTTAACAGCTTAGATCATGGCTATAATTTGGCTTCTAGAAAACAACAAAGTCTAATGACTTCTCATCTTCTCTTTGTTGATGATTTAAAACTGTACAGCTCATCAGATGAGGAACTGAAAGCACAGATGCAGGTTGTTAAAACTTTTTCAGATGATATTGGAATGTCATTTGGTCTTGATAAATATGCAAAAGCAACCTTTAAAAACTGAAAATTGCAGCACTGGGAAAACATCAGTTTGGGACAAGAATGTGATATAAAAGAACTTGAGCAAGAGAGGGTGTATAAATTCTTGGGAATTGATGAAGGATCAGCAATAAAACATGAACAAATGCTTAGTAAGGAGTACTTTAGAAGACTTAAATTAATCCTGAAAACAGCATTGACACCTAGGAACAAGATGTTGTTGTTTGTCTTTCGGCTATTTCCCAGTAAGGGGTTGCCACAGCGGAACTCCAGTCCGCTAATGATTGGCAGCAGATTTTTACGAAATGCCGAGGTGCCAGCTCGATGCCCAACCTTCAACGAAGGCCCGCCCATTTACACACGCATGTCTTTCGAACGCTACTCAACCACGGGGAGGACATGCAGACTCCACACAGAAGGCACTCCCAAGCCAAGCCGAGAATCGAACGGGAGAAACTCTTGCTGTGAGGTAACAACGCTACCGCCGTACCACCACATCATACTACACCTAGGAACAAGATCCAAGCTATAAATCAATTTGCTCTTCCTATCCTAACTTATAGTTTTGGAGTGATTGACTGGCCCCAAAAAGTGTTGGATAGATTGGATATTAAAACAAGAAGGATGCTCCAGGCTCACCAAATGATATAAAAATCAGTGTATACTAAGATTATATATTCCCCGTTCTGAAGGATGGATGGACATCCTTGAAATTGATTACAAGTATAGATCTGCAATTGTGGGACTCCACACATATCTACTGACCTCATAAGATCCAAATGTGGTGAAAGTTTTGAAACATGAGGAGAATAAATCGAAGATGACATCTCTGCTTAATTTAGCAGAAGCATATTAACGTCAAGGAGGAATGGAAATCAAACCTGAAGTGGATAAAAAAGAGGCAGCAACTGAATGTGCGATAAAACAAAAGAAAGAATATAAGATGAAGGACCAGGTGAGAAGGTAAGAAATGTGGAAAAAACATAAATATAGTTGCAAGTATAGAAAACTTCTGGAAGAGCCTCATGTTGATCAAGAATGAATGCAGGAATGGTTAAGGAGAGGCAAATTTACATCAAGAAATGAAAGGTTAATATTGGCAACCCAAGATAGTGGGCTATGTACACACTGGTTTACTAAGTCCATTGAACATGTGGGAGAAACAGACATATGTAGGTTTTGTGGAATCAAATTGGAAACAGTCACACATCTTATTGCTGGTTGCGACTCTCTAATGGCAGAGGGACTGTATACTGAAAGGCATAATAATGTGGCAAGATTGTTACACTAGAGATTGTGCAAACATTATGGAATCGAAGTGGCTGAAAAACACTGGAAACATGAGCCATAGAGAATCATAGAAAATTATGAAGTTTATATTACATGGGATCACCCCAATACCAACAGTCCAAAAGAGAGATGCTAGAAAAATGGATATAGTGGTCCATGAAAAGAAGACAAAAGTAGCACTGATCATTGAAATCGCCACACCTGGTGACTACAGTGTCTTGCATACAGAGAGAGACACAAAGTCATAAAATACCTAGATCTGCAGGCAGAAATGAGAGCCATGTGGAAGAAAGATACCCAGACAGTTCCAATAGTAGTAGGAGCAACTGGTCTTATAAAAAATAATTTACAATTGTATTTAGATATGTTACCAATTCATGTAACACCATACAAACTGCAGGAGGAGTCATTACTGGGCACAGTGCGGGTGCTGTGAAGAGCACTTTTGGCTGACATTAAAGATTGAAACAATACTAATTTCATGAACTTTAATCATACTTTGACTTAGGAATGGGGTCCATTCCCATCATGGTATTAGAAACCCAAAAGACTTGGAGAAATTAAAAAGACATGGTACAGTCATACTCCACACAGGCAGACAGGGAGTGCATTCATACTCCACACAGGCGGACAGGGCGTACATTCATACTCCACACAGGTGGACAGGGAGTACATTCATACTCCACACAGGCGGACAGGGAGTACATTCATACTCCACACAGGCGGACAGGGAGTAAGTACATTCATACTGTACACAGGAGGACAGGGAGTACATTCATACTCCACACAGGTGGACAGGGAGTACATTCATACTCCACACAGGCGGACAGGGAGTACATTCATACTCCACACAGGTGGACAGGGAGTACATTTATACTCCACACAGGTGGACAGGGAGTACATTCATACTCCACACAGGCAGACAGGGAGTACATTCATACTCCACACAGGCGAACAGGGAGTAAGTACATTCATACTCTACACAGGAGGACAGGGAGTACATTCATACTCTACACAGGAGGACAGGGAGTACATTTTTACTCTACACAGGAGAACAAGGAGTACATTCATACTCCACACAGGTGGACAGGGAGTACATTCATACTCCACACAGGCGGACAGGGAGTACATTCATACTCCACACAGGTGGACAGGGAGTACATTCATACTCCACACAGGCGGACAGGGAGTACATTCATACTCCACACAGGCGGACAGGGAGTACATTCATACTCCA
>NC_056743.1:47261342-47298842 GCF_019279795.1 Protopterus annectens | reverse complement strand
CCAAGCAGCAGAGAGCTAAAGGAGCGACTTTCTACCTGATTATAAGTATTTTTGTGGCTTTACCTCTGTGAATAAGCGAGCGACTGCATTTTGCCTGTTTTTGGGAAGTTCTGCATTGCTACATTGTTTACTGCACTTAGAGATAGTAATTGTTGCTAATTGTTTTCTGTAGGCTACACACTAAAGTGCGCTAGCCGAGTTTTAGCATTTAAAGCATTTACTGACTGTATTTTTCCCTGTCTGTGTTAAAGAAAAAAAACAAAAACAAAAAATATATATCTCTCTTGTTTTCCGCCTTGCTTAGTAGAGTAGTCCAGTTTCAGATTTGCTGATCCCTGGACTGTGTATTTTAGTTCCTGTTACTGATTCATTGCCTTGCTTGGGAGGAGGGAAGTTTCTTTGCTTACCAGTGGGAGTGGGAAGCACTGAGCGACCTTTCTGTCTGTTTTGGTAAGGTTTCAGCCAGAAACTAGTAGCCCATTGGTCGCTTTGGGCCAATTCCTAGCTCTTTTCAGCCCCTGCTATAAAACGCGGTACACGCGTTTTTCCAGCTTGTACCAACTCAGCACAAGATCCTCGTGGTGGCCTGCAGAGTGTTCCAAGCAGCAGAGAGCTAAAGGAGCGACTTTCTACCTGATTATAAGTATTTTTGTGGCTTTACCTCTGTGAATAAGCGAGCGACTGCATTTCGCCTGTTTTTGGGAAGTTCTGCATTGCTACATTGTTTACTGCACTTAGAGATAGTAATTGTTGCTAATTGTTTTCTGTAGGCTACACACTAAAGTGCGCTAGCCGAGTTTTAGCATTTAAAGCATTTACTGACTGTATTTTTCCCTGTCTGTGTTAAAGAAAAAAAAAAACAAAAAAAAAATATATATCTCTCTTGTTTTCCCGCCTTGCTTAAGTAGAGTAGTCCAGTTTCAGATTTGCTGATCCCTGGACTGTGTATTTTAGTTCCTGTTACTGATTCATTGCCTTGCTTGGGAGGAGGAAGTTTCTTTGCTTACCAGTGGGAGTGGGAAGCACTGAGCGACCTTTCTGTCTGTTTTGGTAAGGTTTCAGCCAGAAACTAGTAGCCCATTGGTCGTTTTGGGCCAATTCCTAGCTCTTTTCAGCCCCCTGCTATAAAACGCGGTATACGCGCGTTTTCCAGCTTGTACCAACTCAGCACAAGATCCTCGTGGTGGCCTGCAGAGTGTTCCAAGCAGCAGAGAGCTAAAGGAGTGACTTTCTACCTGATTATAAGTATTTTTGTGGCTTTACCTCTGTGAATAAGTGAGCGACTGCATTTTGCCTGTTTTTGGGAAGTTCTGCATTGCTACATTGTTTACTGCACTTAGAGATAGTAATTGTTGCTAATTGTTTTCTGTAGGCTACACACTAAAGTGCGCTAGCCGAGTTTTAGCATTTAAAGCATTTACTGACTGTATTTTTCCCTGTCTGTGTTAAAGAAAAAAAAAAAACAAAACCAAAAAAAAATATATATATCTCTCTTGTTTTCCCACCTTGCTTAAGTAGAGTAGTCCAGTTTCAGATTTGCTGATCCCTGGACTGTGTATTTTAGTTCCTGTTACTGATTCATTGCCTTGCTTGGGAGGAGGGAAGTTTCTTTGCTTACCAGTGGGAGTGGGAAGCACTGAGCGACCTTTCTGTCTGTTTTGGTAAGGTTTCAGCCAGAAACTAGTAGCCCATTGGTCGTTTTGGGCCAATTCCTAGCTCTTTTCAGCCCCCTGCTATAAAACGCGGTATACGCGCGTTTTCCAGCTTGTACCAACTCAGCACAAGATCCTCGTGGTGGCCTGCAGAGTGTTCCAAGCAGCAGAGAGCTAAAGGAGCGACTTTCTACCTGATTATAAGTATTTTTGTGGCTTTACCTCTGTGAATAAGCGACTGCATTCCGCCTGTTTTTGGGAAGTTCTGCATTGTTACATTGTTTACTGCACTTAGAGATAGTAATTGTTGCTATTTGTTTCTTCTGTAGGCTACACACTAAAGTGCGCTAGCCGAGTTTTAGCATTTAAAGCATTTACTGACTGTATTTTTCCTTGTCTGTGTTAAAGAAAAAAAACAAAAACAAAAAAAAATATATATCTCTCTTGTTTTCCCGCCTTGCTTAACTAGAGTGGTCCGGTTTCAGATTTGCTGATCCCTGGACTGTGTATCTTGGTTCCTGTTACTGATTCATTGCCTTGCTTGGGAGGAGGGAAGTTTCTTTCCTTACCAGTGGGAGTGGGAAGCACTGAGCGACCTTTCTGTCTGTTTTGGTAAGGTTTCAGCCAGAAACTAGTAGCCCATTGGTCGTTTTGGGCCAATTCCTAGCTCTTTTCAGCCCCCTGCTATAAAACGCGGTATACGCGGGTTTTTCCAGCTTGTACCAACTCAGCACAAGATCCTCGTGGTGGCCTGCAGAGTGTTCCAAGCAGCAGAGAGCTAAAGGAGCGACTTTCTACCTGATTATAAGTATTTTTGTGGCTTTACCTCTGTGAATAAGCGAGCGACTGCATTTCGCCTGTTTTTGGGAAGTTCTGCATTGCTACATTGTTTACTGCACTTAGAGATAGTAATTGTTGCTAATTGTTTTCTGTAGGCTACACACTAAAGTGCGCTAGCCGAGTTTTAGCATTTAAAGCATTTACTGACTGTATTTTTCCCTGTCTGTGTTAAAGAAAAAAAAAAAAAAAAAAAAAAAATATATATATATATCTCTCTTGTTTTCCCGCCTTGCTTAAGTAGAGTAGTCCAGTTTCAGATTTGCTGATCCCTGGACTGTGTATTTTAGTTCCTGTTACTGATTCATTGCCTTGCTTGGGAGGAGGGAAGTTTCTTTGCTTACCAGTGGGAGTGGGAAGCACTGAGCGACCTTTCTGTCTGTTTTGGTAAGGTTTCAGCCAGAAACTAGTAGCCCATTGGTCGTTTTGGGCCAATTCCTAGCTCTTTTCAGCCCCCTGCTATAAAACGCGGTATACGCGCGTTTTTCCAGCTTGTACCAACTCAGCACAAGATCCTCGTGGTGGCCTGCAGAGTGTTCCAAGCAGCAGAGAGCTAAAGGAGCGACTTTCTACCTGATTATAAGTATTTTTGTGGCTTTACCTCTGTGAATAAGCGAGCGACTGCATTTCGCCTGTTTTTGGGAAGTTCTGCATTGCTACATTGTTTACTGCACTTAGAGATAGTAATTGTTGCTAATTGTTTTCTGTAGGCTACACACTAAAGTGCGCTAGCCGAGTTTTAGCATTTAAAGCATTTACTGACTGTATTTTTCCCTGTCTGTGTTAAAGAAAAAAAAAAACAAAAAAAAATATATATATCTCTCTTGTTTTCCCGCCTTGCTTAAGTAGAGTAGTCCAGTTTCAGATTTGCTGATCCCTGGACTGTGTATTTTAGTTCCTGTTACTGATTCATTGCCTTGCTTGGGAGGAGGGAAGTTTCTTTGCTTACCAGTGGGAGTGGGAAGCACTGAGCGACCTTTCTGTCTGTTTTGGTAAGGTTTCAGCCAGAAACTAGTAGCCCATTGGTCGTTTTGGGCCAATTCCTAGCTCTTTTCAGCCCCCTGCTATAAAACACGGTATACGCGCGTTTTTCCAGCTTGTACCAACTCAGCACAAGATCCTCGTGGTGGCCTGCAGAGTGTTCCAAGCAGCAGAGAGCTAAAGGAGCGACTTTCTACCTGATTATAAGTATTTTTGTGGCTTTACCTCTGTGAATAAGCGAGCGACTGCATTTCGCCTGTTTTTGGGAAGTTCTGCATTGCTACATTGTTTACTGCACTTAGAGATAGTAATTGTTGCTAATTGTTTTCTGTAGGCTACACACTAAAGTGCTAGCCGAGTTTTAGCATTTAAAGCATTTACTGACTGTATTTTTCCCTGTCTGTGTTAAAGAAAAAAAAAACAAAAAAAAAAAAATATATATCTCTCTTGTTTTCCCGCCTTGCTTAAGTAGAGTAGTCCAGTTTCAGATTTGCTGATCCCTGGACTGTGTATTTTAGTTCCTGTTACTGATTCATTGCCTTGCTTGGGAGGAGGGAAGTTTCTTTGCTTACCAGTGGGAGTGGGAAGCACTGAGCGACCTTTCTGTCTGTTTTGGTAAGGTTTCAGCCAGAAACTAGTAGCCCATTGGTCGTTTTGGGCCAATTCCTAGCTCTTTTCAGCCCCCTGCTATAAAACGCGGTATCTGGCGTTAGCTGATTTAGCGGAATTGCCGTCGTCGCACACTAGGGCAGCGCCGGTTAAGCAGGTTTAAACTATTCGGGCTACCTAAAGTCCACTCTTCTAATTTTCCCTTAAAACTACCTTCCTCAAACTATACTACTGATCTAATCAGCGTATCCTTTAACTAATAAGATCATCTCTACTTGACTCCAAGTAGACTATTCTATATCTGTTTAACCTAGCATTTGGTCCTACAGCACTTATTTCCTTGATACGGCACTCTTATAGATAGCACCCCAAAAGGCCAAACCCCCAGTTCTCGGTCACCCACGTCCCCCGGAATCTCTTTCAAAGTATTTTTGTCTAGTCCTTCTAGCATGTCGAGGATCAGTTGCTAGTGTCCTCTCCTGCTCAACTGGTGAACCTGGGAATATTGAGGCAATGTTACAATTGCCTCATGTACACAGACAACCCTCTCCTCCTCCCAAAAAACACAAATACATGTGAGAGATGCAACTATATGGCCAAACTGGAGGCTGAGCTCTCTCAACATAGGACTGGCAAGACCAGTCAGGAGGAGAAGGTTACCACACACACTATAGACACAGTCTCACATAGTACCATCACAACCTCAAATCATACACATAAACACACAAAGACATACTCGGAGGCTCTGATCAAAAATCTACCAAAACAGCAGAGGCCACCAAAGCAGACACCCAAACAACCACCACCTCAGAACACAACACCTGCAACACATAGACCTCATAGTCAGAGTGTCAAACAGTCACAGCCCTTAAGGCCAAACACAATGCCAGACACACTAGTCATTGGTGACTCCATAGTCAGACACACTGACGTCCCGCTCACCAGACTGAGTAAGGAGAAGGTCACAGTAAGCTGCCTGTCGGGCGCTAGAATCCGCCACATAACGCAAGCACTCAGGTCTCTCAACAGCAGGTACAAATATGACTCAGTCATTGTCCACGCTAGTGTAAACGACCTGAGACGTACCTCCTTGGACTGCATGAAAAGAGACATTGAGGAGCTCTCTGATTATGTAGCCCAGGCAGGTATGACCCTGACCTTGAGCAGTATCCTACCTTCACCAAGAATGATGCCACAATACAGAGATAAGATGATCAGCTTTAACAATTGGCTTAACTTCTGGTGTCATTCAAAGGGGATCCAGTGTCTGTCTGCCTGGGATGACATGCTGGACAAGCCACGCTGCTTCGCAAGGGACGGCTTGCACCTGTCACCCCTGGGATTCCGGATATTGGCAAAGGCTCTTGCCACCCCCATAGTGCCTTTTTTAGGCAAGGCTCAAATTCTAAACCTACCACCCTAGAACACAAAAAAGGAAAAAAACTAAGGGTAATGCTGCTCAATGCCAGAAGTCTAAATCTCAAAATGCACTTTTCGAGGCCCTTCTCAGTATGGAGAACATCGATGTCTGTGCTGTGACAGAAACCTGGTTCAAGGCTCCTGAGAGCACCCCAGCACTATCAGGTTTTACCTCATACCATGCGTTCCGGCCCCAAAATCCGGACAATACCAAGAAAGGAGGGGGGGTATCCATATTCATCAAGGACACCCACACCTCAAGACTGGTGGCAACGCACGATGCATCGGAGACCATCCAGGTGCAATTAACCATAGGCAAGACTGCTCTGCAAATTGTAGCATGTTACAGGCCACCCTCACAAACTCAGGAACCCCACATGGCCTTCCTGAAAACACTAGAGGGGATAAATGTATCACCAAACACCATCATACTAGGTGACTTCAATTACCCTAATATAGACTGGGAACACTACTCAAGCCCAAACACCCTAGCCCAAAAGTTCCTGGAATTCATAAACTCAAATGCCATGGAGCAACTAGTCACCATCCCCACAAGAGGAGATAACATACTTGATCTCATCATCACGAACATGGGAGCACAATGTTCAACACCGGAAGTATACCCCTCACTGGTGAGATCAGATCACAAACTAATCTCGCTGGAGGTCCTCATCTCACCCCCACCTGAAATAAAAAAGACCACAGTAAAGAACTTCTCGAAAGCCGACTTCACATTTCTAAAGACTAGTGTGATCTCCTTTAAGGCCCCCGAGCTGGCGGAAATCAGTACTCAAGCCACTGAATCACTTACAAATGCCTTCTACCAGCACCTGCAGGATTGCATGGATAAGGCAATCCCAAGCAAAACAAAGACTCTTTGTACCAAAGGCAAGCGTCCAGTCTGGTGGACCCCAGCCATAAACAAACTCTACAACAAAAGGAGGAAGCTACTACAAGATAGAGCAAAATCCTTAAAAGGTAAGACACCCTTGATCACTATAAGTAAAAAACTAAGAGCTCTCATAAAATCATCCAAAGCAAATTTTGAGAGAAAAATAGCTAAAGACTCAAAAGACAATCATAAGGCCTTCTTTAGCTATGTTAGAAACCTGGGAGGAAACTCCCAGATATGCTCAGAACTAGTTCAAAATGATGTGAAGATTACTGATCCTACAGACATTGCCAACATACTGGCTGACAGGTTCAGTACAAACTCCCCCCCCCCCAAAAGGAGAGATATCTATACCAAATGATTGCAGCCCCCCAAAAATTTCCAACGCCCAAGTGAGAACTGCTCTCTCCAAAGCAAAAAACACAGCATCCGTGGGACCAGATGGTGTCCCCGGCTGCGTGCTCCACGAACTCAATGAGGAATTAAACCCACAGCTAGGACAGCTGTTTAATCAAAGTCTTACCTCCGGATACGTACCCAGGGAGTGGCGCACTGCAACTGTGGTCCCACTTCACAAAGGCGGTGCCTCCACCGACCCTGGAAATTACCGGCCCATTAGCTTGACAAGCCTTATCTGCAAAGCCATGGAGAGGATCATAATGGACCTCATAAATAAAGACATAGGAAATTTGCAGACTTTGGATCCAACCCAGTTTGGCTTTGTCAAAGGCAGATCATGCCTTTTAAACTTGGTTGACTTTTTCGAAACAGTCACCAAAGCCATTGACGAGGGAAGGCAGTCCATACAGCCTACCTCGATCTGGCGAAGGCCTTCGATACAATACCCCACTCGGGTATCATTGAAAAACTCATCAGTTTAAATGTTAACCCATACATCACAAGATGGGTTGCAAACTGGCTGAGTGACAGAACCCACAGGGTCAGAGTTGCTGGCGCCATGTCAGACTCAAAGCCTGTCACAAGTGGTGTCCCACAGGGCTCAGTCCTGGGCCCACTCTTGTTTGGCATCTACTTTTCCAAGTACAAGCAAACACAGGAGGGTTATGGCTGACAAAGTTTGCAGATGACTGCAAACTGGGCGCCATAGTAGAAAACACATCTGACACAGATATCCTTCAGAAGGGTCTTACAGAAACGGATAACTGGTGCCAGAGCCATGGCCTAAAGTTAAATGCCAAAAAATGCATAGTCATACCCTTAGGGAAAAACAAGGTTACCCCTAGCTACCAAATAGGTGGCAATCCACTGAGCACAGAAGAAGTCATCAGAGACCTGGGGACCCAGGTTGATAGTAGTCTGTCATTCGACACCCATGTAGCTAAAGTAGTTAGGAAGACCTTCTACATTGCCCCCCTTATCATGAAGGGATTCTCATCTAGATCAAGGGAGGTCATGGTCTCCCTTTACTCATCACTCATCAGACCAATGATTGAGTACAATGCCCCATTCGGAATGTATCTGACCCGACACTTGCAGCAGCTGGAGAGGCCACAAAAGTTCCTCACCAAAAGGATAAAGGGTCTCAAAAATCTGTCCTATGCCGCCCGACTGAAAGAACTCCAGCTCTATTCAGTCGCTTACCGCTTGCTCAGAGGTGACCTTTGCCTAACATACAAGGCCATGTCAAACCCAGATTTGATGAATATGCTTCACCTCAAAAAATCTAGATCCATCAGAGTCACAAGGGCGGGAGACTTAAACCTCGACACGGCTATTAATAGGACGTGCTGGAGGGATAGATTCATCACCCAAAGACTCCCTATGCTGTGGAACAAAATTCCAGTATATGTGAGGCAGAGCACCTCGCTGGCCTTGTTCAAGAGAAATCTTGACCAATGGATGGGAGATCGCAGATATACCCCAGGGATTACCTCAGTGTCACTGCTCGACAGAGGCACAGCAAAATAATGGGTATAGTTCCCCATACTAAAGGGGTGGCGTAAGCCACAAAACGATGGGCTAGGCTTGTAAATGCCCTCGGGCAGATAGCCTAGTATGAACCTATGAACCTATGATGATGCGTTCCACAGCTTTGCAAATCAGATTCATCAGGCTAATGAGGCGATAGTTCCCGGGGTCTGTAGTCGCTCCTCCTTTGTGGAGAGGGATGACTATAGCAGTGATCCATTCGGTAAGGACAAAGCCTGAGGTCAGGCTGTGATTCAACAGGATACACAGGTGAGGTGCCAGTTAACTCTGTAGTTCATGTAAAACACAGTCAGGGATATTGTCAGGTCCCATAGAAGCTGCATTCTTGGCCTTGGACAGTGCTGTTTTAACATGTGCAGCAGTAATACTGGGTGCCTGGCAGTCTACTGGTACTGTGATTGGGCCTTTGTGCGGGGGGGGTTAAAGTTGGCACTGAATATGTTGGCCAGTATAGTGGCAATATCTGTTGGCTCACTATAGAAGGTACCATTGTGCAGTAGCTCAGAGCAAATCTGGGTATTGCCATGGAGATTTTTTACATGACTATAGAAGGCTTTGTGGTTGTCTTTGCTATTTGCTTCAATTCTGTTTTCATAGCTAGCTTTAGAGGATTTGATGAGGGATCTCAGCTTTTTGTCGAGGCTGATAAGGACGTTTTTCCAGTCTTGGGACTTCACCTTATTCCGCATCAGTTTCCTCCTTCTGTTGTAGAGTGTGTTTATGGCAGGGGACCACCAGATTGGCTTCCATTTTTGTATGTAGGCTATGGAAGTAAAACTTAATGGATAAGCAGAAAAGTACAAACATTATGTGAAATACAAAGGATATGAAGAAAACAAGAATTGTCACTGCATATGTAACTTTACTGAGGTGCAAGTAAAGTCTGTGGCAGCATAGTGTTGGGATCCACTCCACTGTTTTCTATTTTTTAGAATACAGGAAGAAGCAGTGAATTGTAATCTGCTGATGAACACAAACTCAGCAGTATAATTACCTTCATCAAGGGTCAACAATATGTCAGCAGAGTTTAAACAAAATCAGTTCCTTACAAAATTATCAGCAGTATGTTTAGAGTACAAATGATAGGTGTGTACTTATTTGGAATTTTGGAAGGAAGATATATGCGTAGATTATATATTTTTTATTACTTTGTTACTATTCCTATTTTTTTTGCAGTTTAAGAATAAGTTGTCTTGTCAGGTAACTCTGTCATGTTGATTTCATACAGTGTGCTGTCCTTGCATGAATCCAATCTCCCTCCCATTACTAATTTTTACATAAGTTGTATCCCTTCTTTAAAGTTATTACTCCGTATTCTGAAATGCCTAAAAGGTAGGCATGGAAAAGGTACGACTGAAACGCTACTGATATAACTACACAGAGCAAGGTATAAACTCATACTGTGGTTCTATCCTATCCCTCAATATGCCTACATCATCTCAAACAGCAAGGTATAGACGCTTACTGTGGCTCTATGCTATACCCCAATATGCCTACATCCTCTCACACAGCAAGGTATAAACTCATACTGTGGTTCTACCCTTTTCTCCAGATATGCCTACATCATCTCACACAGCAAGGTATAAACTCATACTGTGGCTCTATCCTATCCTCCAGATATGCCTACATCATCTTCCACAGCAAGGTATAAACTCATACTGTGGCTGTATTCTATCCTCCAGATATGCTAACATCATCTCACACAGCAAGGTATAAACTCATACTGTGGCTCTATCCTATCCTCCAGATATGCCTTCATCATCTCACATCACAAAGAGTAAACTAATACTGTGGCTCTATTCTATCCTCCAGATATGCCTACATCATCTCACACAGCAAGGTATAAACTCATACCGTGGCTCTAGCCTATCCCTGAAATAAGCCTACATCATCTCACACAGCAAGGTGTAAACATATACTGTGGCTGTATTCTATCCTCCAGATAGGTCTACATCATCTCACAGAGCAGGGTATAAACTCATGCTGTGGCTCTATCCAATCCTCCAGATATGACTACATCATCTCACAAAAGAAGGTATGAATGCAAATTATGGCTCTATCCTTTTCAATATGCCTACATCATCTCACACAGCAAAGTATAAACTCATAATTTGGCTCTATCCTATCCTCCAAATATGCCAACATCATCTTATACAGCAAGGTATAAACTCATACCGTGGCTCTATTCTGTCCTCCAGATATGCCTACATCATCTGACGCACCAGGGTATAAACTCATATTTTGGCTCTATCCTATCCGCCAAAATGCCTACATCATCTTACACAGCAAGGTATAAACTCATACTGTGGCTCTATTTTATCCCTCAACTATGTCTACATCATCTCACACAGCAAGGTATAAACTAACACTGTGGCTCTATCCTATCTAATATGCCTACATCATCTCACACATCAAGGTATAAACTCATACTGTGGCTCTATCCTGTCTCTCAAATATGCCTTAATCATCTCAGACAGCAAGGTATATAATCATACTGTGGCTCTCTCCTATCCCTCAAATATGCTACGTCATCTCACACAGCAAGGTATAAACTCGTAACATGGCTCTATCCTATCCCTCAAATATGCCTACTTCATCTCACATAGCAAGGTGTAAACTCACTCTGTGGCTCTATCCTATACAATATGCCTACGTCATCTCACACAACAAGGTATACACTCAAATTGTGGCTCTATCCCATCCCTCAAATATGCCTACAGCATCTCACACAGCAAGGTATAAACTCACACTGTGGCACAGTGATATCCAATATGCCTAAATCATCTCACACAGCAAGGTATAAACTCATACTGTGGCTCTATCCTCTCTCTCAAGTATGCCTACATCATCTCACACAGCAAGGTATAATCACTTCTGTGTCACTGTTATACAGAGGCATAGTATACTAACCTTGAAAAAAGGCATAGCAAAATTAATTTAAAATGGGTGGCAAAAGCCAAACATACTCTGGCTAGGCTTATAAATGCCCTAGAGCAGATAGCCTAGTATGAACCTATGAACCTATAATGTTGCTCTATCTTATCCCTGAAATATGCCTACATCATCTCACACAGCAAGGTATAAACTCATAATGTGGCTCTATCCTGACCTCCACATATGCCTACTTCATCTCACAAAGCAAGGTAAAAACTCATATTGTGGCTTTATTCTACCCTCCAGATGTGTCTACATCATCTCACATAGCAAGGTAGAAACTAATACGGTAGCTCTATCCTGTCCCTTAAATAGGCCTACATCAGCTCACACAGCAAGGTATAAACTCATACTGTGGCTCTGTCCAATCCCACAATATGGCTACATCTTCTCACATAGCAAGGTATAAACTCATACTGTAATTCTATACTATCCAACAATATGCCTACATCATCTCACACAGCAAGGTATAAACTCATAATGAGGCTCTATAGCCTATCCCCCAAATATGCCAACATCATCTAACACAGCAAGGTATAAACTCATACTTTGGCTCTATCCTTCCTCTAAGATATGCATACATCATCTCACACAACAAGGTATAATCTCATACTATGGTTCTATCCTATCCTCCAAATATGCCTACATCATTTCACACAACAAGGTATAAACTCATACTGTGCCTCTATCCTATCATATCCCTCAAATATGCCTGCATCATCTCACACAGCAAGGTATAAACTCATACTGTGGCTCTATCCTATCATCCAGATATGCCTATATCAGCTCACACAGCAAGGTATAAACTCATACTGTGGCTCTATCCTGTCCCCAATATGACCACATCATCTCACACACCAAAGTATAAACTCATACTGTGGCTATATCCTATCATACAGATATGTCCACATCATCTCACACAGCAATGTATGAACTCACACTGTGGCTGTATTCGATCCTCCAGATATGCCTTCATCATCTCACAACGCAAGGAGTAAACTCATACTGTAGCTCTATTCTATCCTCCAGATATGCCTACACCATCTCACACAGCAAGGTATAAACTCTTACTGTGGCTCTAGCCTATCCCTCAAATATGCCTACACCATCTCACACAGCATGGTATAAACACACACTGTGGCTGTATTCTATCCTCCAGATATGCCTACATCATCTCACAGAGCAGGGTAGAAACTCATACTGTGGCTCTACCCTATCCTCCAGACATGCCTACAGCATCTCACACAGCAAGTTATAAACACAAATTATGGCTCTATCCTTTCCAATATGCCTACATCATCGCACACAGCAAGGTATAAAGTAATATTGTGGCTCTATCCTAGCTAACAATATGCCTACATCAACTCACAAAGCAAGGTATAAGCTCATACTATGGTTCTATCCTATCCTCCAAATATGCACATATCATCTCACAAATCAAGGCATAAACTCATACTGTGGCTTTATTCTATCCTCCAGATATGCCTACATCATCTCGCACAGCAAGACATAAACTCATACTGCGGCTCTATCCTATCCCCCAGATATGCCTACATCATCTCATGCAGCAAGGTATAAACTCATATTATGGCTCTATCCTATTCAATATGCCTACATCATCTCACACAGCAAGGTATAAACTCATACTGTGCCACTATCCTATCCCTCAAATATGCTTACATCATCTCACACAGCAAGGTATAATCTCATACTGTGGCTCTATCTTATCCTCCAGATATGCCAATATTAGCTTACATAGCAAGCTATAAACTCATACTGTGGCTCTATCCTTTCCCCCAATATGGCTACATCATCTCACACAGCAAAGTATTAACTCATATGGTGGCTTTATCCTATCCCACAAATATGTCTATATCATCAAACACAGCAAAGTATGAACTCATACAGTGGCTCTATTCAATCCTCCAGATATACCTACATCATTTCACACAGCAGGGTATAAACTCATATGGTGATTCTATCCTATCCTCCAGGTATGCCTTCATCATCTCACATCCCAAGGTGTAAACCCATACTGTGGCTGCATTCAATCTTCCAGATATGCCTACATCAACTCACACAGCAAGGTATAAACTCAAATTATGGCTCTATCCTTTCCAATATGCCTATATCATCTCACACAGCAAAGTATAAACTCATAGTGTGGCTCTATCCTATCCCTCAAATATACCTACATCATCTCACACAGCAGGGTATAAACTCATACTGTCACTCTTTCTATCCCCCAATATGTCTACATTATCTCTCACAGCATGGTATGAACATCATGCTGTGGCTCTAGCCTACCCCCAGTATGCCTACATCATCTCACACAGCAAGGAATAAACTCATACTGTGACTCTATCCTATCTCCAAATATGCCTAAATCATCTCCCACAGCAAGGTATAAACTCATACTGTGGCTCTATCCTTTCCTCCAGATATGCCTACATCATCTCACACAGCAAGGTATAAACTCATGCTGTGGCTCTATCCTATCCCACAAATATGCCTACATCTCACACAGCAAGGTATAAACTCATACTGTGGCTCTATCCTATCCTCCAGATATGCCTACATCATCTACCATAGCAAGGTATAAACTCATACTCTGGCTCTATCCTTTCCTCCAGATATGTCTACATCATCTCCCACAGCAAGGTATAAACTCATGCTGTGGCTCTATCCTATACCCCAATATGCCTACCTCATCTCACCCAGCGAGGTATAAACACATATTGTCGCTCTTTCTATCCCCCAATATGCCTACATAATCTCACACAGCAATGCATAAACTCATATTGTGGCTCTATCCTTTCCAATATGCCTACATCATCTCAGAAAGCAAGGTATAAACTCATACTGTGCCTCTATCGTATACCCCAATATGCCTACATCATCTCACACAGCAAGGTAGCAGCTCATATTTTGGCTATATCCTAGCCCCCAATATGCCTACACATCTCACACAGCAAGGTATAAACTCATACTGTGACTCTATTTTATCTTTCAAATATGTCTGCATCATCTCACACAGCAAGGTATAAACTCATACTGTGACTCTATTTTATCTTTCAAATATGTCTGCATCATCTCCCACAGAAAGGTATAAACTCATACTGTGGCTCTATTCTATCCTCCAGATATGTCTACATCATGTCACACAGCAGGGTATAAACTCATACTGTGGCTCTATCCTACCCTCCAGATATGCCTACATTATCTCATGCAGCAAGGTATAAACTCATATTGTGGCTCTATCTTCTCCAATATGCCTACAACATCTCACACAGCAAGGTATAAACTCATACTATGTCTCTACGCTATCCCTCAAATATGCCTACATCATCTCACACAGCAAGGTATAAACTCATACTGTGGCTCTATCCTATCCTCCAGATATGCCTATATCAGCTCACACAACAAGGTATAAACTCATACTGTGGCTCTATCCTATCATACAAATATGCCAACATCATCTTACACAGCAATGTATGAACTCTACTGTGGCTGTATTCGAGCCTCCAGATATACCTACATCATTTCATATAGCAGGGTATAAATTAATACGTTGGCTATATCCTATCCTCCAGATATGTCTTCATCATCTCACAACGCAAAGAGAAAACCCATACTGTGGCTATATTCTATCCTCCAAATATGCCTACATCATCTCACACAGCAAGGTATAAACTCTTACTGTGGCTCTAGCCTATCCCTCAAATATGCCTACATCATCTCACACAGCAAGGTATAAACACACACTGTAGCTGTATTCTATCCTCCAGATATGCCTACATCATCTCCCGCAGCAGGGTATAAACTCATACTGTGGCTCTATCTTATCACCCAGATATGCCTACATCATCTCATGCAGCAAGGAATAAACTCATACTATTGTTCTATCCTATCCTCGAAATATGCTCATATCATCTCAAAAATTAAGGTATAAACTCATACTGTAGCTCTATTCTATCCTCCAGATATGCTTACATCATCTCACAGAGCAGGGTAGAAACTCATACTGTGGCTCTATCCTATCCCCAGATATGCCTATATCATCTCACGCAGCAAGGTATAAACTTATATTATGACTCTATCCTATTCAATATGCCTACATCATCTCACACAGCAAGGTATAAACTCATACTGTGCCTCTATCCTATCCCTCAAATATGCCTACATCATCTAACACAGCAAGGTATAATCTCATACTGTGGCTCTATCTTATCCTCCAGATATGCCAATATTAGCTCACATAGCAAGCTATAAACTCATACTGTGGCTCTATCCTATCCCACAAATATGCCTACATCATCAAACACAGCAAGGTATGAACTCATACAGTGGCTCTATTCAATCCTCCAGATATACCTACATCATTTCCCACAGCAGGGTATAAACTCATATGGTGACTCTATCCTATCCTCCAGATATGCCTTCATCATCTCATATTGCAAGGTGTAAACCCATACTGTGGCTCTATTCTATCCTCCAGATATGCCTACATCAACTCAAAGAGCAAGGTATAAACTCAAATTATGGCTCTGTCATTTCCAATATGCCTACATCATCTCACACAGCAAGGTATAAACTCATACTGTGGCTCTATCCTACCCCTCAAATATGCCTAAATCATTTCACACAGCAGGGTATAATCTCATACTGTCACTCTTTTTATCCCCCAATAAGCCTACATCATCTCTCACAGCATGGTATGAACATCATGCTGTGGCTCTATCCTAGCCCCCAATATGCCTACATCATCTCACACAGCAAGGAATAAACTCATACTGTGACTCTATCCTATCTCCAAAAATGCCTAAATCATCTCCCACAGCAAGGTATAAACTCACACTGTGGCTCTATCCTTTCCTCCAGATATGCCTACCTCATCTCACAAAGCAAGGTATGAACTCATACTGTACCTCTATCCTATACCTCAATATGCCTACATCATCTCACACAGCAAGGTATAAACTCATACTGCGGCTCTATCTTGTCCCTCAAATATGCCTATGTCATGTCACACAGCAAGGTATGAACTCATAATGTGGCTCTATCCTAACCTCCACATATGCCTATGTCATCCCACAGAGCAAGGTAAAAACTCATATTGTGGCTTTATCCTACCCTCCAGAGGTGCCTACATCATCTCACATAGCAAGGTAGAAACTAATACGGTAGCTCTATCCAGTCCCCTAAATAGGCCTACATCAGCTCACACAGCAAGGTATAAACTCATACTGTGGCTCTATCCTGTCCAACAATATGGCTACATCATCTAATAAAGCAAGGTATAAACTCATACTGTAGCTCTATCCTATCCAACAATATGCCTATATCATCTCACAAAGCAAGGTATAAACTCATAATGAGGCTCTATATCCTATCCTCCAAATATGCCAACATCATCTCACACAGCAAGGTATAAACTCATATGGTGGCTGTATTCTGTCCTCCTGATATGCCTACATCATGTCAAGCAGCAGGGTATAAACTCATATTGTGGCTCTATCTACTCCAATATGCCTACATCATCTCACACAGCAAGGTATAAACTCATACTGTGGCTCTAGCCTATCCCTCAAATATGCCTACATCATCTCACACAGCAAGGTATAAACACTTACTGTGGTTGTAGTCTATCCTCCAGATATACCTATATCATCTCACAGAGCAGGGTAGAAACTCATACTGTGGCTCTAGCCTATCCTCCAGATATGCCTACATCATCTCACACAGCAAGGTATAAACAAAAATTATGGCTCTATCCTTTTCAATATGCCTACATTATCTCACACAGCAAGGTATAAACTAGTATTGTGGCTCTATCCTATCTAACAATATGCCTACATCATCTCACAAAGCAAGGTATAAGCTCATACTATGGTTCTATCCTATCCTCCAAATATGCCCATATCATCTCACACATCAAGGTATAAACTCATACTGTGGCTCTATTCTATCCTCCAGATATGCCTACATCATCTCACGCAGCAGGGTATAAACACATACTGTGGCTCTATCCTATCCCCCAGATATGCCTACATCATCTCATGCAGCAAGGTATAATCTCATACTGTGGCTCTATCATATCCAACTGATATGCCAATCTTAGCTCACATAGCAAGCTATAAACTCATACTGTGGTTGTATCCTTTCCCCCAATATGGCTACATCATCTCACACAGCAAAGTATTAACTAATACTGTGTCTCTATCCTATCACACAGATATGCCTACATCATCAAACACAGCAAGGTATGAACTCATACAGTGGCTCTATTCAATCCTGCAGATATACCTACATCATTTCACACAGCAGGGTATAAACTCATATGGTGACTCTATCCTATCATCCAGATATGCCTTCATCATCTCACATTGCAAGGTGTAGCACCATACTGTGGCTCTATTCTATCCTCCAGATATGCCTACATCAACTCAAAGAGCAAGGTATAAACTCAAATTATGGCTCTGTCATTTCCAATATGCCTACATCATCTCACACAGCAAGGTATAAACTCATACTGTGGCTCTATCCTATCCCTCAAATATGCCTACGTCATCTCACACAGCAAGGTATAAACTCACACTGTGGCTCTATCCTATACAATATGCCTACATCATCTCACATCGCAAGGTGTAAACCTATACTGTGGCTCTATTCAATCCTCCAGATATGCCTACATCAACTCACACAGCAAGGTATAAACTCAAATTATGGCTCTATCATTTCCAATATGCCTACATCATCTCACACAGCAAGGTATAAACTCATACTGTGGCTTTATCCTATTCCTCAAATATGCCTACATCATCTCACACAGCAAGGTATAAACTTATACTGTCGCTCTTTCTATCCCCCAATATGCCTACTTCATCTCACACAGCAAGGAATAAACTCATACTGTGACTGTATCCTATCTCAAAGTATGACTAAATTATCTCCCACAGCAAAGTATAAACTCATACTGTAGCTCTATCCTTTCCTCCAGATATGCCTACATCATCTCACATAGCAAGGTATTAACTCATAATGTGGCTCTATCCTATACCCCAATATGCCTACATCATCTCACCCAGCAAGGTATAAACACATACTGTCGCTCTTTCTATCCCCAAATATGCATCTCACACAGCAAGGTATAAACTCATATTGTGGCTCTATCCTTTCCAATATGCCTACATCATCTCACAAAGCAAGGTATATACTCATACTGTGGCTCTATGCTATACCCCAATATGCCTACATCATCTCACACAGCAAGGTAGGAACTCATATTTTGGCTATATCCTATCCCCCAATATGCGTACATCATCTCACACAGCAAGGTATAAACTCATACTATGGCTCTATCCTATCTACAGTTATGCCTACAACATCTCCCACAGAAAGGTATAAACATACTGTGGCTCTTTCCTTTCTACAGATATGCCTACATCATGTCACACAGCAAGGTATAAACTCATACTGTAGCTCTAGCTGATAGCCCAATATGCCTACATCATCTCACACAGCAATATATGAACTCATATTTTGGTTCTATTCTATCCGCCAAAATGCCTAAATCATCTCACACAGCAAGGTATAAACTCATACTGTGGCAATATTTTATCCCACAAATATGTCTACATCATCTCACACAGCATGGTATAAACTCAAACTGTGGCCCTATCCTATTCAATATGCCTACATCATCTCACACATCAAGGTATAAACTCATACTGTGGCTCTATTCTCTCTCTCAAATATGCCTAAATCATCTCAGACAGCAAGGTATATACTCATTCTGTGGCTCTATCCTATCCCTCAATTATGCCTACGTCATCTCACACAGCAAGGTATAAACTCATATTGTGGTTCTATCCTATCCCTCAAATATGCCTACATCATCTCACACAGCAAGGTTTAAACTCATACTGTGGCTCTATCCTACACTTAATGCCTACATTATCTCACACAGCAAGGTATACACTCAAACTGTGGGTCTCTCCCATCCCACAAATATGCCTAAAGCATCTCACACAGCAAGGTATAAACTCACACAGAGGCTCAATCCTATCCAATATGCCTACTTCATCTCACACAGCAAGGTATTCTGTGGCTCTATCCTCTGTCTCAAGTATGCCTACATCATCTCACACAGAAAGGTATATACTCATACTGTGGCTCTATCCTATCCCTCAAATATGCATACATCATCTCACACAGCAATGTATAAACTCATACTGTGTCTCTATCTTGTCCCTCAAATATGCCTAAGTCATCTCACACAGCAAGGTATAAACTCATAATGTGGCTCTATCCTATCCCTCAAATATGCCTACGTCATCTCACATAGCAAGGTATAAACTCACACTGTGGCTCTATGCTATACAATATGTCTACATCATCTCACAAAGCAAGGCATACACTCAAATTGTGGCTCTATCCCATCCCTCAAATATGCCTACAGCATCTCACACAGCAAGGTATAAACTCATACTGTGGATCTATTCTCCCTCTCAAATATGCCTACATCATCTCACACAGTAAGGTATAAACTCATACTGTGGGTCTGTCCTATCACCCAACATGCCTACATCATCTGACAGAGCAAGGTTTAAACTCATATTGTGGCTGCATCCTTTCCCCCAAATAGGGCTACATCATCTCACAGTAAGGTATAAATTCATATTGTGGCTCTATCCTATCCTCCAGATATGCCTACACCATCCCACACAGCAAGGTAAAAACTCATACTGTGGGTCTTTCCTACCCCTCAAATAGGGCTTCATCATCTCACACAGCAAGGTATGAACATCATGCTGTGGCTCTATCCTATCCCCCAATATGCCCACATCATCTCACACAGCAAGAAATAAACTCATACTGTGACTCTATCCTAACTCCAAATATACCTAAATCATCTCCCACAGCAAGTTATAAACTCATACTGTGGCTCTATCCTTTCCTCCAGATATGCCTACATCATCTCACACAGCAAGGTATAAACTCATACTGTGGCTCTATCCTTTCCTCCAGATATGCCTACATCATCTCACACAGCAAGGTATAAACTCATACTGTGGCTCTATCCTTTCTTCCAGATATGCCTACATCATCTCACACAGCAAGGTATAAACTCATACTGTGGCTCTATGCTATACCCCAATATGCCTACATCATCTCACAAAGCAAGGTATAAACTCATACTGTTGCTCTTTCCTATCCCCCAATATGCCTACATCATCTCACACAGCAAGGTAGGAACTCATATTTTGGCTATATCCTATCCCTCAAATATGCCTACATCATCTCACATAGCAAGGTATAAACTCATACTGTGGCTCTATCATCTCTCTCAACTATGCCTAAATCATCTCCCACAACAAGGTATAAACTCATACTGTGGCTCTTTCCTTTCCACCAGGTATGCCTACATCATGTCACACAGCAAGGTATAAACTCACACTGTAGCTTTATCCTGTAGCCCAATATACCTACATCATCTCACACAGCAAGGTATAAACTCATACTGTCGCTCTTTCCTATCCCCCAATATGCCTACATCATCTCATACAGCAAGGAATAAACTCATACTGTGACACTATCCTATCTCCTAATATGCCTAAATCATCTCCCACAGCAAAGTATAAACTCATACTGTGGCTCTATCCTTTCCCTCAAATATACCTACATCATCTCACACAGCAAGGTATAAACTCATACTGTCGCTCTTTCTATCCCCCAATATGTCTACATTATCTCTCACAGCATGGCATGAACATCATGTTGTGGCTCTATCCTATCCCCCAATATGCCTACTTCATCTCACACAGCAAGGAATAAACTCATACTGTGACTCTATCCTATCTCCTAATATGCCTAAATCATCTCCCACAGCAAAGTATAAACTCATACTGTGGCTCTATCCTTTCCTCCAGATATGCCTACATCATCTCACACAGCAAGGTATAAACTCATAACATGGCTCTATCCTATCCCTCAAATATGCCTACATCATCTCACATAGCAAGGTATAAATTCACACTGTGGCTCTATCCTATACAATATGCCTACATCATCTCACACAGCAAGGAATAAACTCATACTTTGGCTCTATCCTATCCCTCAAATATGCCTACATCATCTCACACAGCAAGGTATAAACTCACACTGTGGCTCTATCCTATCCAATATGCCTACATCATCTCACACAGCAAGGAATAAACTCATACTGTGACTCTATTTTATCTCTCAAATATGCCTACATCATCTCACACAGCAAGGTATAAACTCATACTGTGGCTCTATCCTATACCCCAATATGCCTACATCATCTCACACAGCAAGGTATAAACTCATACTGTGGCTCTATCCTATCCCTCAAATATGCCTACATCATCTCACACAGCAAGGTATAAACTCATACTGTGGCTCTATCCTATCCCTCAAATATGCCTACATCATCTCACACAGCAAGGCATAAACTCATACTGTGGCTCTATGCTATACCCAAATATGCCTAAATCATCTCACACATCAAGGTATAAAATCATATTGTGGCTCTGTACTATACCCCAAATATGCCTATATCATTTCACACAGCAAGGTATAAACTCATATTGTGGCTATATCCTATCCCCAATATGCCTACATCATCTCACACAGCAAGGTATAAACTCATACTGTGGCTCTATCCTATCCCCCAATATGCCTACATCATCTCACACAGCAAGGTATAAACTCATACTGTGGCTCTATCCTATCCTCCAGATATGCCTACATCATCTCACACAGCAAGGTATAAACTCATACTGTGGCTCTATCCTATCCCTCAAATATGCCTACATCATCTCACACAGCAAGGTATAAACTCATACTGTGGCTCTATCCTATCCCCCAATATGCCTACATCATCTCACAAAGCAAGGTATAAACTCATACTGTGCCTCTATCCTACACCCCAATATGCCTACATCATCTCACACAGCAAGGTATAAACTCATACTGTGGCTCTATCCTATCCCACAATATGCCTACATCATCTCACACAGCAAGGTATAAACTCATACTGTGGCTCTATCCTATCCTCCAGATATGCCTACATCATCTCACACAGCAAGGTATAAACTCATACTGTGGCTCTATCCTATCCTCCAGATATGCCTACATCATCTCACACAGCAAGGTATAAACTCATACTGTGGCTCTATCCTATCCCTCAAATATGCCTACATCATCTCACACAGCAAGGTATAAACTCATACTGTGGCTCTATCCTATCCTCCAGATATGCCTACATCAGCTCACACAGCAAGGTATAAACTCATACTGTGGCTCTATCCTGTCCCCCAATATGCCTACATCATCTCACACAGCAAGGTATAAACTCATACTGTGGCTCTATCCTATCCCACAAATATGCCTACATCATCTCACACAGCAAGGTATAAACTCATATTGTGGCTCTATCCTGTCCCCCAATTTGGCCACATAATCTCACAGAGCAAGGTATGAACTCATACGGTGGCTCTATTCTATCCTCCAAATATGCCAACATCATTTCACACAGCAGGGTATCAACTCTTACGGTGGCTCTATCCTATCCTCCTGATATGTCTCCATCATCTCACATCGCAAGGTGTAAACTCATACTGTGGCTCTATCATATCCTCCAGATATTCCTACTTCATCTCACACAGCAAGGTATAAACTCAAACTATGGCTCTATCCTGTTCAATATGCCTACATCATCTCACACAGCAAGGTACAAACTCATACTGTGACTCTATCCTATCCCTCAAATATGCCTACATCATCTCACACAGCAAGGTATAAACTCATACTGTGGCTCTATCCTATCCTCCAGATATGCCTACATCATCTCACACAGCAAGGTATAAACTCATACTGTGGCTCTATCCTATCCCCAATATGCCTACATCATCTCACACAGCAAGGTATAAACTCATACTGTGGCTCTATCCTATCCCACAAATATGCCTACATCATCTCACACAGCAAGGTATAAACTCATACTGTGGCTCTATCCTATCCTCCAGATATGCCTACATCATCTCACACAGCAAGGTATAAACTCATACTGTGGCTCTATCCTATCCCCCAATATGCCTACATCATCTCACACAGCAAGGTATAAACTCATACTGTGGCTCTATTCTATCCTCCAGATATGCCTACATCATCTCACACAGCAAGGTATAAACTCATATTGTGGCTCTATCCTATCCAATATGCCTACATCATCTCACACAGCAAGGTATAAACTCATACTGTGGCTCTATCCTATCCCTCAAATATGCCTACATCATCTCACACAGCAAGGTATAAACTCATACTGTTGCTCTTTCTATCCCCCAATATGCCTACATCATCTCACACAGCAAGGTATAAACTCATACTGTGGCTCTATCCTATCCCCCAATATGCCTACATCATCTCACACAGCAAGGTATAAACTCATATTGTGGCTCTATCCTAATTTCCAACATGCCTATATCATCTCACACAGCAAGGTATAAACTCATATTGTGGCTCTATCCTATCCAATATGCCTACATCATCTCACACATCAAGGTATAAACTAATACTGTGGCTCTATCATATCCCCCTAATATGCCTACATCTCACACAACAAGGTATAAACTCATACGGTGGCTCTATCCTATCCTCCAGATATGCCTACATCATCTCACACAGCAAGGTATAAACTCATACTGTGGCTCTATCCTATCCTCCAGATATGCCTACATCATCTCACACAGCAAGGTATAAACTCATACTGTGGCTCTATCCTATACCCCAATATGCCTACATCATCTCACACAGCAAGGTATAAACTCATACGGTTGCTCTTTCTATCCCCCAATATGCCTACATCATCTCACACAGCAAGGTATAAACTCATACTGTGGCTCTATCCTATCCAATATGCCTACATCATCTCACACAGCAAGGTATAAACTCATATTGTGGATCTATCCTACCCAATATGCCTTATTCATCTCACACATCAAGGTATAAATTCATACTGTCGCTCTATCATATCCCCCTAATATGCCTACATCATCTATCACAGCAAGGTATGAACTCATACTGTGGCTTTACCCTATCCCCAATTATGTCTACATCATCTCACAGCAAAATATAAACTCATACGGTGGCTCTATCCTATCCCTCAAATATGTCTACATCATCTCACACAGCAAGGTATAAACTCATACTGTGGCTCTATCCTGTCCTCCAAAATGCCTACATCATCTCACACAGCAAGGTATAAACTCATACTGTGGCTCTATCCTATCCTCCAGATATACCTACATCATCTCACACAGCAAGGTATAAACTCATACTGTGGCTCTATCCTATCCCCCAATATGCCTACATCATCTCACACAGCAAGGTATAAACTCATACTGTGGCTCTATCCTATCCCTCAAATATGCCTACATCATCTCACACAGCAAGGTATAAACTCATACTGTGGCTCTGTCCTATCCAACAATAAGCCTACATCATCTCACACAGCAAGGTGTAAACTCATACTGTGGCTCTATGCTATCCCTCAAATATGCCTACATCATCTCACACAGCAAGGTATAAACTCATACTGTGGCTCTATCCTATCCTCCAGATATGCCTACATCATCTCACACAGCAAGGTATAAACTCATACTGTGGCTCTATCCTATCCCTCAAATATGCCTACATCATCTCACACAGCAAGGTATAAACTCATACTGTGGCTCTATCCTATCCCCCAAATATGCCTACATCATCTCACACAGCAAGGTATAAACTCATACTGTGGCTCTATCCTATCCCTCAAATATGCCTACATCATCTCACACAGCAAGGTATAAACTCATACTGTGGCTCTATCCTATCCCACAATATGCCTACATCATCTCACACAGCAAGGTGTGAACTCATACTTTGGCTCTATCCTATCCATCAATATGCCTACATCATCTCACACAGCAAGGTATAGAGTCATACTGTGGCTCTATCCTATCCTCAAATATGCCTACATCATCTCACACAGCAAGGTATAAACTCATACTGTGGCTCTATCCTATCCTCCAGATATGCCTACATCATCTCACACAGCAAGGTATAAACTCATACTGTGGCTCTATCCTATCCTCCAGATATGCCTACATCATCTCACACAGCAAGGTATAAACTCATACTGTGGCTCTATCCTATCCCCCAATATGCCTACATCATCTCACACAGCAAGGTATAAACTCATACTGTGGCTCTATCCTATCCCTCAAATATGCCTACATCATCTCACACAGCAAGGTATAAACTCATACTGTGGCTCTATCCTATCCTCCAGATATGCCTACATCATCTCACACAGCAAGGTATAAACTCATACTGTGGCTCTACCTATCCTCCAGATATGCCTACATCAGCTCACACAGCAAGGTATAAACTCATACTGTGGCTCTATCCTATCCCTCAGATATGCCTACATCATCTCACACATCAAGGTATAAACTCATATTGTGGCTCTATCCTATCCAATATGCCTATATCATCTCACACAGCAAGGTATAAACTCATATTGTGGCTCTATCCTATCCAATATGCCTACATCATCTCACACAGCAAGGTATAAACTCATACTGTGGCTCTATCCTATCCCCCAATATGCCTTCATCATCTCACACAGCATGTATAAACTCATATTGTGGCTATATCCTATCCCACAATACGGCTACATCATCCCACAAAGCAAGGTAAACTCATACTGTGGCTCTATCCTATCCCCCAATATGCCTACATCATCTCACACAGCAAGGTATAAACTCATACTGTGGCTCTATCCTATCCTCCAGATATGCCTACATCATCTCACACAGCAAGGTATAAACTCATACTGTGGCTCTATCCTATCCCTCAATATGCCTACATCATCTCACACAGCAAGGTATAAACTCATACTGTGGCTCTATCCTATCCCTCAAATATGCCTACATCATCTCACACATCGAGGTATAAACTCATACTATGGCTCTATCCTATCCTGCAATATGGCTACATCATCCCACACAGCAAGGTAAACTCATACTCTGGCTCTGTCTTATCCCCCAATATTCCTACATCATCTCACACAGCAAGGTATAAACTCATACTGTGGCTCTATCCTATCCCCCAATATGCCTTCATCATCTCACACAGCAGGTATAAACTCATACTGTGGCTATATCCTATCCCACAATATGGCTACATCATCCCACAAAGCAAGGTAAACTCATACTGTGGCTCTATCCTATCCAATATGCCTACATAATCTCACACAGCAAGGTTTAAACTCATACTGTGGCTCTATCCTGTTCTGCAAATATGCCTACATGATCTCACACAGCAAGGTATAAACTCATACTGTGGCTCTACCCTATCCTCCAGATATGCGTACATCATCTCACAGTGCAAGGTACAAATGTATACTGTGGCTATATCCTATCCCTCACATATGCCTACTTCATCTCACACAGCAAGGTATTAACTCATACTGTGGCTCTATCCTATCCCTCAAATATGCCTACATCATCTCACACAGCAAGGTATAAACTCATACTGTGGCTCTATCCTATCCTCCAGATATGCCTACATCATCTCACACAGCAAGGTATAAACTCATACTGTGGCTCTATCCTGTCCTCCAAAATGCCTACATCATCTCACACAGCAAGGTATAAACTCATTGTGGCTCTATCCTTTCCAATATGCCTACATCATCTCACACAGCAAGGTATAAACTCATACTGTGGCTCTATCCTATCCCCCAATATGCCTACATCATCTCACACAGCAAGGTATAAACTCATACTGTGGCTCTATCCTATCCCCCAAATAGGCCTACATCATCTCACACAGCAAGGTATAAACTCATACTGTGGCTCTATCCTATCCTCCAGATATGCCTACATCATCTCACACAGCAAGGTATAAACTCATACTGTGGCTCTATCCTATCCCCCAATATGCCTACATCATCTCACACAGCAAGGTATAAACTCATACTGTGGCTCTATCCTATCCTCCAGATATGCCTACATCATCTCACACAGCAAGGTATAAACTCATACTGTGGCTCTATCCTATTCCTCAGATATGTCTACATCATCTCACACAGAAAGGTATAAAATCATATTGTGGCTTTGTCCTATCATCAGATATGCCTACATCATCTCACACATCAAGGTATAAACTAATACTGTGGCTCTATCCTATCCGCCAATATACCTACATCATCTCACACAGCAAGTTATAAACTCATACTGTGGCTCTATCCTATCCTCCAGATATGCCTACATCATCTCACACAGCAAGGTATAAACTCATACTGTGGCTCTATCCTATCCTCTAGATATGATTACATCATGTCACACAGCAAGGTATAAACTCATATTGTGGCTCTATCCTATCCAATATGCCTACATCATCTCACACAGCAAGGTATAAACTCATACTGTGGCTCTATCCTATCCCCAAATATGGCTACATCATCTCACACAGCAAAGTATAAACTCATAATGTGGCTCTATCCTATCACACAAACATGCCTACATCATCTCTCACAGCAAGGTATAAATTCATACTGTGGCTCTATCCTATCCAGCAATACGGCTGCATCATCCCACAAAGCAAGGTATAAACTCATACTATGGCTCTGCCCTATCCTCCAGATATGCATACATCATCTCACACAGCAAGGTATAAACTGATACTCTGACTCTATCCTATCCTCAAATATGCCTACATCATCTCACACTGCAAGGTATAAACTCATACTGTGGCTCTATTCTATACCCCAAATATGCCTACATCATCTCACACAGCAAGGTATAAACTCATACTGTGGCTCTATCCTATCCCTCAAATATGCCTACATCATCTCACACAGCAAGGTATAAACTCATACAGTGGCTCTGCCTATCCTCCAGATATGCCTACATCATCTCACACAGCAAGGTATAAACTCATACTGTGGCTCTATCCTATCCCCCAATATGCCTACATCATCTCACACAGCAAGGTATAAACTCATACTGTGGCTCTATCCTATCCCCCAATATGCCTACATCATCTCACACAGCAAGGTATAAACTTATACTGTGGCTCTATCCTATCCTCAATATGCCTACATCATCTCACACAGCAAGGTATATACTCATGCTGTCAATCTTTCCCATCCCCAGTATGCCTGCATCATCTCAGACAGCAAGGTATGAACTCATATTTTGGTTCTATCCTATCCCCCAATTTACCTACATCATCTCACACAGCAAGGTATAAACTCATACTGTGGCTCTATCCTATCCAATATGCCTACATCATCTCACACAGCAAGGTATAAACTCATACTGTGGCTCTATCCTATCCTACAGATATGCCTACATCATCTCCCACAACAAGGTATAAACTCATACTGTGGCTCTTTCCTTTCCTACAATATACCTACATCATCTGACACAGCAAGGTATAAACTCATACTGTCACTCTTTCCTATCCCCCAATATGCCTACATCATCTCACACAGCAAGGTATAAACTCATACTGTGGCTCTATCCTATCCTCAAATAGGCTTACATCATCTCACACTGCAATGTATAAACTCATTTTGTGGTTCTATCCTTTCCTCCAGATATGCCTACATCATCTCACACAGCAATGTATATACTTATACTGTGGCTCTGTCCTATCCTCAAATATGCCTACATCATCTCAAACAGCAAGGTATAACCTCATTCTGTGGCTCTATCCTATCCCTCAGATATGCCTACATCATCTCACACATCAAGGTATAAACTCATACTGTGGCTCTATCCTATCCCTCAAATATGCCTACATCATCTCACACAGCAAGGTATAAACTCATACTGTGGCTCTATCCTATCCACCAATATGCCTACATCATCTCTCACAGCAAGGTATAAACTCATACGGTGGCTCCATCCTAACCCTCAAATATGTCTACATCATCTCACACAGCAAGGTATAAACTCACACTGTGGCTCTATCCTATCCAATATGCCTACATCATCTCACACTCAAGGTATAAACTCATACTTTGGCTCTATCATCTCTCTCAAATATGCCTACATCATCTCACACAGCACAGTATAAACTCATACTGTGGCTCTATCCTTTCCCTCAAATATGCCTACATCATCTCACACAGCAAGGTATAAACTCATACTGTGGCTCTATCCTATCCCCAATATGCCTACATCATCTCACACAGCAAGGTATAAACTCATACTGTGGCTCTATCCTTTCCCCCAACATGCCTACATCATCTCACACATCAAGGTATAAAGTAATATTGTGGCTGTACCCTATCCCCCAAATAGGTCTACATCATCTCACACAGCAAGGTATAAACTCATACTGTGGCTCTATCCTATCCCTCAAATATGCCTACATCATCTCACACAGCAAGGTATAAACTCATACTGTGGCTCTATCCTATCCTCCAGATATGCCTACATCATCTCACACAGCAAGGTATAAACTCATACTGTGGCTCTATCCTATCCCCAATATGCCTACAACATCTCACAAAACAAGGTATAAACTCATACTGTGGCCCTATCCTATCCCTCAGTATACCTACATCATATCATGTAGCAAGGTATAAACTCATACTGTGGCTCTATCCTATCCTCCAGATATGCCTACATCATCTCACACAGCAAGGTATAAACTCATACTGTGGCTCTATCCTATCCCTCAAATATGCCTACATCATCTCACACAGCAAGGTATAAACTCATACTGTGGCTCTATCCTATCCCCCAAATAGGCCTACATCATCTCACACAGCAAGGTATAAACTCATACTGTGGCTCTTTCCGAGCCGCCAATATGCCTACAACATCTCACACATCAAGGTATATACCCATACTGTGATTCTATCCTATCCCTCAGATATGCCTACATCATCTCACACATCAAGGTATAAACTCATATTGTGGCTCTATCCTATCCACCAAAATGCCTACATCATCTCACACATCAAGGTATAAAATCATACTGTGGCTCTATCCTATCCTCCAGATATACCTACATCTCACACAGCAAGGTATAAACTCATACTGTGGCTCTATCCTATACCCCAATATGCCTACATCATCTCACACAGCAAGGTATAAACTCATACTGTGGCTCTATCCTATCCCCCAATATGCCTACATCATCTCACACAGCAAGGTATATACTCATCTGTGGCTGTGTCCTTTCCATCAAATCTGCCTACATCATCTCACACAGCAAGTTACAAACTCATACTGTCACGCCTTCCTATCTCCCAATATGCCTACATTATCTCTCACAGCAAGGTATAAACTCATATTGTGGCTCTATCCTATCCACCAAAATGCCTACATCATCTCACACATCAAGGTATAAAATCATATTGTGGCTCTATCCTATCCAATATGCCTACATCATCTCACACAGCAAGGTATAAACTCATACTGTGGCTCTATCCTATCCCCCAATATGCCTACATCATCTCACACAGCAAGGTATAAATTCATACTGTGGCTCTATCCTATACCCTAATATGCCTACATCATCTCACACAGCAAGGTATAAACTCATACTGTGGCTCTATCCTATCCCTAAAATATGCCTACATCATCTCACACAGCAAGGTATAAACTCATACTGTCGCTGTTTCAAATCCCCCAACATGCCTACATCATCTCTCACAGCAAGGAATGAACTCATACTGTGGCTTTATCCTATCCCCCAATATGTCTACATCATCTCACACAGAAAGGTATAAACTCACACTGTGGCTCTATCCCATCCAATATGCCTATATCATCTCACACAGCAAGGTATAAACTCATATTGTGGCTCTATCCTATCCTCCAGATATGCCTACATCATCTCACACAGCAAGGTATAAACTCATACTGTGGCTCTATGCTATAACCCAGTATGCCTACATCATCTCACAGAGCAAGGTATAAACTCATACTGTGGCTCTATCCTATCCCCCAATATGCCTACATCATCTCACACAGCAAGGTATAAACTCATACTGTGGCTCTATCCTATCCTCCAGATATGCCTACATCATCTCACACAGCAAGGTATAAACTCATACTGTGGCTCTATCCTATACCCCAATATGCCTACATCATCTCACACAGCAAGGTATAAACTCATACTGTCGCTCTTTCCTATCCCCCAATATGCCTACATCATCTCACACAGCAAGGTATGAACCCATATTTTGGCTCTATCCTATCCACCAAAATGCCTACATCATCTCACACAGCAAGGTATAAACTCATACTGTGGCTCTATCATCTCTCTCAACTATGCCTACATCATCTCACACAGCAAGGTATATACTCATACTGTGGCTCTATCCTATCCCTCAAATATGCCTACATCACCTCAAACAGCAATGTATAAACTCATACTGTGGCTCTATTTTGTCCCTCAAATATGACTATGTCATCTCACACAGCAAGGTATAAACTCATAATGTGGCTCTATTCTATCCCTCAAATATGCCTACGTCATCTCACATAGCAAGGTATAAACTCACACTGTGGCTCTATCCTATACAATATGCCTACATCATCTCACATCGCAAGGTGTAAACTCATACTGTGGCTCTATTCAATCCTCCAGATATGCCTACATCAACTCACACAGCAAGGTATAAACTCAAATTATGGCTCTATCCTTTCCACTATGCCTACATCATCTCACACAGCAAGGTATAAACTCATACTGTGGCTCTATCCTTTCCTCCAGATATGCCTACATCATCTCACACAGCAAGGTATAAACTCATACTGTGGCTCTATCCTATCCCCCAATATGCCTACATCATCTCACACAGCAAGGTATAAACTCATGTTGTGGCTCTATCCTATCCCCCAATATTCCTACATCATCGCACACAGCAAGGTATAAATTCATACTGTGGCTCTATCCTATACCCTAATATGCCTACATCATCTCACACAGCAAGGTATAAACTCATACTGTGGCTCTATCCTTTCCTCCAGATATGCCTACATCATCTCACACAGCAAGGTATAAACTCATAACATGGCTCTATCCTATCCCACAAATATGCCTACATCTCACACACCAAGGTATAAACTCATACGGTGGCTCTATCCTATCCTCCAGATATGCCTACATCATCTCCCACAGCAAGGTATAAACTCATACTGTGGCTCTATCCTTTCTTCCAGATATGCCTACATCATCTCACACAGCAAGGTATAAACTCATACTGTGGCTCTATGCTATACCCCAATATGCCTACATCATCTCACACAGCAAGGTAGGAACTCATATTTTGGCTATATCCTAGCCCTCAAATATGCCTACATCATCTCACATAGCAAGGTATAAACTCATACTGTGGCTCTATCCTATCCTACAGATATGCCTACATCATGTCACACAGCAAGGTATAAACTCATACTGTAGCTTTATCCTGTAGCCCAATATACCTACATCATCTCACACAGCAAGGTATAAACTCACACTGTGGCTCTATCCTATACAATATGCCTACATCATCTCACATCGCAAGGTGTAAACTCATACTGTGGCTCTATTCAATCCTCCAGATATGCCTACATCAACTCACACAGCAAGGGATAAACTCAAATTATGGCTCTATCCTTTCCAATATGCCTACATCATCTCAAACAGCAAGGTATAAACTCATACTGTGGCTCTATCCTTTCCCTCAAATATACCTACATCATCTCACACAGCAAGGTATAAACTCATACTGTCGCTCTTTCTATCCCCCAATATGTCTACATTATCTCTCACAGCATGGCATGAACATCATGTTGTGGCTCTATCCTATCCCGAATATGCCTACTTCATCTCACACAGCAAGGAATAAACTCATACTGTGACTCTATCCTATCTCCTAATATGCCTAAATCATCTCCCACAGCAAAGTATAAACTCATACGTTGGCTCTATCCTTTCCTCCAGATATGCCTACATCATCTCACACAGCAAGGTATAAACTCATAACATGGCTCTATCCTATCCCACAAATATGCCTACATCTCACACACCAAGGTATAAACTCATACGGTGGCTCTATCCTATCCTCCAGATATGCCTACATCATCTCCCACAGCAAGGTATAATTTATTTTATTTATTTTATTTTACATTTGTTGACCGGGCTAGTCTGGCTGGATACATGTCCATTTTCAGCAGAGGCCTGAGGAGAAAAGCTCCACTATATACTGGTACATTACATAAAATCAATTACTATAAGATACAGCTTATAAGTATCTAAGAACTAATTGAAAGCAGGATATTAACAATACAGAAGCATTTTTACTGAAGTGTACAGTTCATAAATTACATCATTTTTACAGAAAATGTCTAATACTTAAAATACTAAATACTGCGTAGAATTCCTAATCCGATATTGTTACGAAAAGCAGGAGTAGTAATTTAGAAAGGACAGAAAAGGTAGCACATACAAAGGTCTATAACAGAGAGGATAGTGGGAGGAGAGGGAAAAGGAGGAAAGTAGTAGATATGGGGATAGGAGGAGTCCAAGTGCAGAGGCTAGTCTAGGCAGGAGCTGAAGAGATAGGTTAAAAATCAGAGTAGATGAGATGATAGGGTAGAGTGAAGAAAGTTAGTCAGGTGTATTACAAGAACAAAGCCAGTGTTCTTGGAAGTACAGTTTAATTTTATGTTTGAAGAGAGGCAAAGAAGTAATTAGTGTTATATCCCTAGGTAAGAGATTCCATATCCTACCTACAGAATTTGTGAAAAGAGAGCTGCCAGCTGAGTTGTTGGACTTTGTAGAACTGACCAAGAGTTTACAGGAGGATCTAAGGGAGGTTAGATTGTTGTAAGGGATTAATAGTTGAGAGAGTATAGGGTTGTTTCCAGGTTGGTGCAGTATTTTGTGGGCAATAGTGAGTTGTGAGACTGTAAGGTAGTTTTGTAATTCCAGCCAGCCTAAAAGTCTCAAATTATGACAGTGATGGGTTCTGAAGGGGTTTCCTGTGGCGGCTGGCAATGTTATTGTAGCAAATGGCTAGTTTGTTTAGGTTAGCTTTCTTAAGGTTGGTAAAGATCGGAGATGCATAAAATAAAGTGGATAAGAGATGGGAGTGGCGATAGTAGCTCTGGTAGCTGGGGTTAGAAAGGTTTAATACGGTATATACGGATCCTATTTTTCTGTTAACTGATTTGATGGTGTTGTTGATGTGATGATCAAAAGTAAGATTATTATCGATAGTTATTCCTAACAGTTTAGTTGTAGAGTCAGGGGTGATGACAGTGGCATTATTAGACAAGATGGTGAAGTTTAGTGGGGAGGTCTGAGAGGTTGGGGAGAAGAGAAGAAGTTTGTTTTTTTTAGCATTAAGAAGGAGATACCGTCTAGTAAACCATGTTTCGACAGTGGTGAAAGTATTTTGAGTTAGAGAGATTAGATCTGAACAGGAAGATGCTGAGCAAATAATGGTAGAATCGTCAGCATATTGGATACAGGTAGCTTGAGGGATTACTGTGTGAAGGTCATTTATATAGAGGGAGAAAAGAAGAGGACCAAGAATAGAGCCCTGAGGGACTCCAATGGAAATGGGCAACAATGATGAGATATGGTTATCCCAAAGAACAGCTTGTTGTCTGTTATTCAGATAAGAGCTAAACCATTTAATGGCAAGATTATCAAATGAGAGGGATTCAAGGATATGAAGCAGAGAAGAGTGGTTGACCATGTCAAAGGCTTTGGAGGTCAATGAATAGAGCAGAAGAGAGAAGGTTATTATTGTGTTACTATTGATAGTATCTACAAAGGAAAGGAGAGCAGTGGTTGTACTATGATGGGGTCTAAAGCCATGTTGACAATTAGCTATAATGTTGTGTAGTGAGAGGTATTGAACAAGTTGCTGATGTATACATTTCTCCATAATCTTTGCTAAGGGTAAGAGAAGAGCAATTGGTCTAAAGTTACGATTCAATAGCGTTACCTCCTTTGTGTAGAGGGATAATATGAGAGACTTTCCAGATATCGATAGTTCCTCTTGGATTGTCCTATTGATGAGTATAGATATTGGGACTGCAATTTCTTTGGCTGCCTTTTAAAGATAAAGAGAAGGGAGTTTGTCAGCAGAGGGGGTACAAGGTTTCAGTTTGTAAATAAGTTTGTAGATGAAAGAGGTAGGGATAGGTTGTAAAGTGAAGTTGTGAGCAGAGTCTATTAGATTATTTGGGGGAATAGAAGTTATTAGTGTTCAGTTGTCTAGCAAGAGCTTGAATAGATTCGGAAAAAAAAGAGTTAAACATTTATGCGGTTAGATGAGGGGTGTTAGGGTCAGCATTGAGGGGTGAGGGAGTTTTGGTTGTTCCTGGTGACAGGAGTCTATTGACTGATGACCAGAATTGTTTAGGTTTATTTAGATTGGTTTCTTGAAGCCTATAGTAGTACTTTCTTTTGTCAGAGATTATAGCTTTTTTGGTAAGATTCCTAAGCTGGGTGAAGTAAAGAAAGTCAGAGCTGTTTCTATGGTTTCTCCATTTGGCCCAGACCTTATTTCTAGAGAGTATTAGTTTCTTAGTTTCAGGAGAGAGCCATGGAGCTGTGTTAGCTTTCATTCTAATGGTACGTTCTGGAGCATGTCTGTCAAGAATGGCGAGGAAGGTTGAGTTAAAGAATAGGACAGCATCATTAAGTGGAAGCGATTTTAAGGGGTTCCAGTTACAAGATTTGAGTTCATTTTGGAATTGTTCAATTTTAAAGTGTTTGGTAGAGCATATTTTTCTTATGTTAGGGGGGTTTAGACAATCTGTCTTTTCTCTAATAATGTAAGTTAAACAGTGGTCACTGAGGTCATCTGGCATAGTTCCTACTTTATAAGTAATATTAGTTTTGTTTGTAAGTATCCAGTCAAGGATGCTCTCTTTCTTACTAGACTTATTCAGTCTTGTCGTAGAGGTGATGGTTTGGGTGAAACCATTTAGGTTTATGTGAGAGGAGGGATTTTGAGTGTTAATAGTATTCCAATCTATATTAAAGTCACCAAGAATTAGAGTTTCTTGTGGGTAGTTGGTAGAGACCCAACTGAGATAGTCTTCTAAGATGGGTATGTTGTTACCTGGAGGTATGTACATGCAAATGATATAGAGGGACTTTTTGGCATTTAATTGGAGTTTAGTGATAATGGCCTCTACTTTACTATCCTGGGTTGGACAGGTAGGAAGGGTGGTGATGTTAAGGTTATTCTTAAATAGAATTGCTACTCCTCCACCTTTACGTTTTGATCGGTCACATCTAAGTATATTATAGCCTTGCGGTATAATTTCAGTATCTTTAGTGACCAGTTTTAGCCAAGTCTCTGTAAGGCAGAGAATATCAAAATGGTGTGTGTCAATGAGGGCATGTAGGTAGTGTACTTTATTATTTACACTACGTATGTTAAGATGTCCTATAAGGAAGGTATTGTTAATGTTGGGTCTAGATACATGAGAGGAGGGATGTAAGGGGCCAGGGTTGGGGTGAATGTCACCATCTAGTAAGGTGGGATTACCTGGTAGGACTGTGAAGTTGCTGTTAGGAAGAGTAAGCAGTTTGATTTTTTTATCTGAGGGTATGTAATAATTAAGGTGGGAGTATCTGTGAAATTTAGGTAGGAGGTAGCTAGGTGTGGAGTTAACATTTGAGAATGAAGTGAGAGAAGTGTGGAGAGAAAAAGTGTGTTTCTTTGCATAATTAGGCTGTATATTGAGTGAGTTTTCAAAGTAGGTAAGAAGGTAAGCTGAAAATAGGGTGGTTAGGAGTAAGACAGAGAGTATAAGGACTGTAGGTGAGTGGGGAGCCATTATTAAAGTGAGATTAGATAAGAGAAGTTTAGTGTAAAAGGAAAGAAGTAGGCTTTTAGAGGTGGTGATATATATAAGAATGCAGGATAGAAGAGGAGGCCTAAGGGTATTGTAGGGTATAGGAAGGGGAGAGACAGGTAAAGTCAGTTGAGAGGTGAAGGAAGAGTAATAGAAGAAGAAAGGGGAGAAGTGAGTTGCAAGATGTATGGGCAAGAGCTGGGGGAGGAAGGGGGTGTATAGTGGGGAGGAGTAATAATTTTAGCGGGAAGGGAAAGGATAGGAGGAGAGACAAGGGGGTGTGTGTAGAGAGGTATAAAGGTTAGGACCCCTGGGGGTG